>NW_028283387.1:167696-335392 GCF_059441005.1 Hippichthys cyanospilos
TAAGCATTTTTCAGCTGAAATAATGAATGTAGTCCTCTTAATTCTTGCTTCTAAAGCATACGCAAGCAGAAATTTCAATGTACAATGATGTTTTTAAAAAAAGGGTCAAAATGTGCTCCACTCGGGCTGAAAACGCTTGTTTGGAACATTTCATTATTGTTGACTATAAATCATAAACTAAGCATTTTTCAGCTGAAATAATGAATGTAGTCCTCTTAATTCTTGCTTCCAAAGCATACGCAAGCAGAAATTTCAATGTACAATGATGTTTTTAAAAAAAACAGTCAAAATGTGCTCCACTCGGGCTGAAAACGCTGTTGGGGACATTTCATTAATGTTGACTACAAATCAAAAACTAAGCATTTTTCAGCTGAAATAATGAATGTAGTCCTCTTAATTCTTGCTTCTAAAGCATACGCAAGCAGAAATTTCAATGTACAATGATGTTTTTAAAAAAAACAGTCAAAATGCGCTCCACTCGGGCTGAAAACGCTGTTGGGGACATTTCATTAATGTTGACTATAAATCATAAACTAAGCATTTTTCAGCTGAAATAATGAATGTAGTCCTCTTAATTCTTGCTTCTAAAGCATACGCAAGCAGAAATTTCAATGTACAATGATGTTTTTAAAAAAACGGTCAAAATGTGCTCCACTCGGGCTGAAAACGCTTGTTTGGGACATTACATTAATGTTGACTATAAATCATAAACTAAGCATTTTTCAGCTGAAATAATGAATGTAGTCCTCTTAATTCTTGCTTCTAAAGCATACGCAAACAGAAATTTCAATGTACAATGATGTTTTTTAAAAAACGGTCAAAATGTGCTCCACTCGGGCTGAAAACGCTTGTTTGGGACATGACATTAATGTTGACTATAAATCATAAACTAAGCATTTTTCAGCTGAAATAATGAATGTAGTCCTCTTAATTCTTGCTTCTAAAGCATACGCAAGCAGAAATTTCAATGTACAATGATGTTTTTAAAAAAAGGGTCAAAATGTGCTCCACTCGGGCTGAAAACGCTTGTTTGGAACATTTCATTAATGTTGACTATAAATCATAAACTAAGCATTTTTCAGCTGAAATAATGAATGTAGTCCTCTTAATTCTTGCTTCTAAAGCATACGCAAGCAGAAATTTCAATGTACAATGATGTTTTTAAAAAAACAGTCAAAATGTGCTCCACTCGGGCTGAAAACGCTTGTTTGGGACATGACATTAATGTTGACTATAAATCATAAACTAAGCATTTTTCAGCTGAAATAATGAATGTAGTCCTCTTAATTCTTGCTTCTAAAGCATACGCAAGCAGAAATTTCAATGTACAATGATGTTTTTAAAAAAAGGGTCAAAATGTGCTCCACTCGGGCTGAAAACGCTTGTTTGGAACATTTCCTTAATGTTGACTATAAATCATAAACTAAGCATTTTTCAGCTGAAATAATGAATGTAGTCCTCTTAATTCTTGCTTCTAAAGCATACGCAAGCAGAAATTTCAATGTACAATGATGTTTTTAAAAAAACAGTCAAAATGTGCTCCACTCGGGCTGAAAACGCTTGTTTGGGACATGACATTAATGTTGACTATAAATCATAAACTAAGCATTTTTCAGCTGAAATAATGAATGTAGTCCTCTTAATTCTTGCTTCTAAAGCATACGCAAGCAGAAATTTCAAAGTACAATGATCTTTTTAAAAAAACGGTCAAAATGTGCTCCACTCGGGCTGAAAACGCTTGTTTGGAACATTTCATTAATGTTGACTATAAATCATAAACTAAGCATTTTTCAGCTGAAATAATGAATGTAGTCCTCTTAATTCTTGCTTCTAAAGCATACGCAAGCAGAAATTTCAATGTACAATGATGTTTTTAAAAAAAACAGTCAAAATGTGCTCCACTCGGGCTGAAAACGCTTGTTTGGGACATGACATTAATGTTGACTATAAATCATAAACTAAGCATTTTTCAGCTGAAATAATGAATGTAGTCCTCTTAATTCTTGCTTCTAAAGCATACGCAAGCAGAAATTTCAAAGTACAATGATCTTTTTAAAAAAACGGTCAAAATGTGCTCCACTCGGGCTGAAAACGCTTGTTTGGAACATTTCATTAATGTTGACTATAAATCATAAACTAAGCATTTTTCAGCTGAAATAATGAATGTAGTCCTCTTAATTCTTGCTTCTAAAGCATACGCAAGCAGAAATTTCAATGTACAATGATGTTTTTAAAAAAAACAGTCAAAATGTGCTCCACTCGGGCTGAAAACGCTGTTGGGGACATTTCATTAATGTTGACTATAAATCAAAAACTAAGCATTTTTCAGCTGAAATAATGAATGTAGTCCTCTTAATTCTTGCTTCTAAAGCATACGCAAGCAGAAATTTCAATGTACAATGATGTTTTTAAAAAAACAGTCAAAATGTGCTCCACTCGGGCTGAAAACGCTGTTGGGGACATTTCATTAATGTTGACTATAAATCATAAACTAAGCATTTTTCAGCTGAAATAATGAATGTAGTCCTCTTAATTCTTGCTTCTAAAGCATAAGCAAGCAGAAATTTTAATGTACAATGATGTTTTAAAAAAACAGTCAAAATGTGCTCCACTCGGGCTGAAAACGCTTGTTTGGGACATGACATTAATGTTGACTATAAATCATAAACTAAGCATTTTTCAGCTGAAATAATGAATGTAGTCCTCTTAATTCTTGCTTCTAAAGCATACGCAAGCAGAAATTTCAATGTACAATGATGTTTTTAAAAAAAGGGTCAAAATGTGCTCCACTCGGGCTGAAAACGCTTGTTTGGAACATTTCATTAATGTTGACTATAAATCATAATCTAAGCATTTTTCAGCTGAAATAATGAATGTAGTCCTCTTAATTCTCGCTTCTAAAGCATACGCAAGCAGAAATTTCAATGTACAATGATGTTTTTAAAAAAACAGTCAAAATGTGCTCCACTCGGGCTGAAAACGCTTGTTTGGGACATGACATTAATGTTAACTATAAATCATAAACTAAGCATTTTTCAGCTGAAATAATGAATGTAGTCCTCTTAATTCTTGCTTCTAAAGCATACGCAAGCAGAAATTTCAATGTACAATGATGTTTTTAAAAAAAGGGTCAAAATGTGCTCCACTCGGGCTGAAAACGCTTGTTTGGAACATTTCATTAATGTTGACTATAAATCATAAACTAAGCATTTTTCAGCTGAAATAATGAATGTAGTCCTCTTAATTCTTGCTTCTAAAGCATACGCAAGCAGAAATTTCAATGTACAATGATGTTTTTAAAAAAAACAGTCAAAATGTGCTCCACTCGGGCTGAAAACGCTGTTGGGGACATTTCATTAATGTTGACTATAAATCAAAAACTAAGCATTTTTCAGCTGAAATAATGAATGTAGTCCTCTTAATTCTTGCTTCTAAAGCATACGCAAGCAGAAATTTCAATGTACAATGATGTTTTTAAAAAAACAGTCAAAATGTGCTCCACTCGGGCTGAAAACGCTGTTGGGGACATTTCATTAATGTTGACTATAAATCATAAACTAAGCATTTTTCAGCTGAAATAATGAATGTAGTCCTCTTAATTCTTGCTTCTAAAGCATACGCAAGCAGAAATTTCAATGTACAATGATGTTTTTAAAAAAACGGTCAAAATGTGCTCCACTCGTGCTGAAAACGCTTGTTTGGGACATTACATTAATGTTGACTATAAATCATAAACTAAGCATTTTTCAGCTGAAATAATGAATGTAGTCCTCTTAATTCTTGCTTCCAAAGCATACGCAAGCAGAAATTTCAATGTACAATGATGTTTTTAAAAAAAACAGTCAAAATGTGCTCCACTCGGGCTGAAAACGCTGTTGGGGACATTTCATTAATGTTGACTACAAATCAAAAACTAAGCATTTTTCAGCTGAAATAATGAATGTAGTCCTCTTAATTCTTGCTTCTAAAGCATACGCAAGCAGAAATTTCAATGTACAATGATGTTTTTAAAAAAAACAGTCAAAATGCGCTCCACTCGGGCTGAAAACGCTGTTGGGGACATTTCATTAATGTTGACTATAAATCATAAACTAAGCATTTTTCAGCTGAAATAATGAATGTAGTCCTCTTAATTCTTGCTTCTAAAGCATACGCAAACAGAAATTTCAATGTACAATGATGTTTTTTAAAAAACGGTCAAAATGTGCTCCACTCGGGCTGAAAACGCTTGTTTGGGACATGACATTAATGTTGACTATAAATCATAAACTAAGCATTTTTCAGCTGAAATAATGAATGTAGTCCTCTTAATTCTTGCTTCTAAAGCATACGCAAGCAGAAATTTCAATGTACAATGATGTTTTTAAAAAAAGGGTCAAAATGTGCTCCACTCGGGCTGAAAACGCTTGTTTGGAACATTTCATTAATGTTGACTATAAATCATAAACTAAGCATTTTTCAGCTGAAATAATGAATGTAGTCCTCTTAATTCTTGCTTCTAAAGCATACGCAAGCAGAAATTTCAATGTACAATGATGTTTTTAAAAAAACAGTCAAAATGTGCTCCACTCGGGCTGAAAACGCTTGTTTGGGACATGACATTAATGTTGACTATAAATCATAAACTAAGCATTTTTCAGCTGAAATAATGAATGTAGTCCTCTTAATTCTTGCTTCTAAAGCATACGCAAGCAGAAATTTCAATGTACAATGATGTTTTTAAAAAAACAGTCAAAATGTGCTCCACTCGGGCTGAAAACGCTTGTTTGGGACATGACATTAATGTTGACTATAAATCATAAACTAAGCATTTTTCAGCTGAAATAATGAATGTAGTCCTCTTAATTCTTGCTTCTAAAGCATACGCAAGCAGAAATTTCAATGTACAATGATGTTTTTAAAAAAAGGGTCAAAATGTGCTCCACTCGGGCTGAAAACGCTTGTTTGGAACATTTCCTTAATGTTGACTATAAATCATAAACTAAGCATTTTTCAGCTGAAATAATGAATGTAGTCCTCTTAATTCTTGCTTCTAAAGCATACGCAAGCAGAAATTTCAATGTACAATGATGTTTTTAAAAAAACAGTCAAAATGTGCTCCACTCGGGCTGAAAACGCTTGTTTGGGACATGACATTAATGTTGACTATAAATCATAAACTAAGCATTTTTCAGCTGAAATAATGAATGTAGTCCTCTTAATTCTTGCTTCTAAAGCATACGCAAGCAGAAATTTCAAAGTACAATGATCTTTTTAAAAAAACGGTCAAAATGTGCTCCACTCGGGCTGAAAACGCTTGTTTGGAACATTTCATTAATGTTGACTATAAATCATAAACTAAGCATTTTTCAGCTGAAATAATGAATGTAGTCCTCTTAATTCTTGCTTCTAAAGCATACGCAAGCAGAAATTTCAATGTACAATGATGTTTTTAAAAAAAACAGTCAAAATGTGCTCCACTCGGGCTGAAAACGCTGTTGGGGACATTTCATTAATGTTGACTATAAATCAAAAACTAAGCATTTTTCAGCTGAAATAATGAATGTAGTCCTCTTAATTCTTGCTTCTAAAGCATACGCAAGCAGAAATTTCAATGTACAATGATGTTTTTAAAAAAACAGTCAAAATGTGCTCCACTCGGGCTGAAAACGCTGTTGGGGACATTTCATTAATGTTGACTATAAATCATAAACTAAGCATTTTTCAGCTGAAATAATGAATGTAGTCCTCTTAATTCTTGCTTCTAAAGCATAAGCAAGCAGAAATTTTAATGTACAATGATGTTTTAAAAAAACAGTCAAAATGTGCTCCACTCGGGCTGAAAACGCTTGTTTGGGACATGACATTAATGTTGACTATAAATCATAAACTAAGCATTTTTCAGCTGAAATAATGAATGTAGTCCTCTTAATTCTTGCTTCTAAAGCATACGCAAGCAGAAATTTCAATGTACAATGATGTTTTTAAAAAAAGGGTCAAAATGTGCTCCACTCGGGCTGAAAACGCTTGTTTGGAACATTTCATTAATGTTGACTATAAATCATAAACTAAGCATTTTTCAGCTGAAATAATGAATGTAGTCCTCTTAATTCTCGCTTCTAAAGCATACTTAAGCAGAAATTTCAATGTACAATGATGTTTTTAAAAAAACAGTCAAAATGTGCTCCACTCGGGCTGAAAACGCTTGTTTGGGACATGACATTAATGTTAACTATAAATCATAAACTAAGCATTTTTCAGCTGAAATAATGAATGTAGTCCTCTTAATTCTTGCTTCTAAAGCATACGCAAGCAGAAATTTCAATGTACAATGATGTTTTTAAAAAAAGGGTCAAAATGTGCTCCACTCGGGCTGAAAACGCTTGTTTGGAACATTTCATTAATGTTGACTATAAATCATAAACTAAGCATTTTTCAGCTGAAATAATGAATGTAGTCCTCTTAATTCTTGCTTCTAAAGCATACGCAAGCAGAAATTTCAATGTACAATGATGTTTTTAAAAAAAACAGTCAAAATGTGCTCCACTCGGGCTGAAAACGCTGTTGGGGACATTTCATTAATGTTGACTATAAATCAAAAACTAAGCATTTTTCAGCTGAAATAATGAATGTAGTCCTCTTAATTCTTGCTTCTAAAGCATACGCAAGCAGAAATTTCAATGTACAATGATGTTTTTAAAAAAACAGTCAAAATGTGCTCCACTCGGGCTGAAAACGCTGTTGGGGACATTTCATTAATGTTGACTACAAATCAAAAACTAAGCATTTTTCAGCTGAAATAATGAATGTAGTCCTCTTAATTCTTGCTTCTAAAGCATACGCAAGCAGAAATTTCAATGTACAATGATGTTTTTAAAAAAAACAGTCAAAATGCGCTCCACTCGGGCTGAAAACGCTGTTGGGGACATTTCATTAATGTTGACTATAAATCATAAACTAAGCATTTTTCAGCTGAAATAATGAATGTAGTCCTCTTAATTCTTGCTTCTAAAGCATACGCAAGCAGAAATTTCAATGTACAATGATGTTTTTAAAAAAACGGTCAAAATGTGCTCCACTCGGGCTGAAAACGCTTGTTTGGGACATTACATTAATGTTGACTATAAATCATAAACTAAGCATTTTTCAGCTGAAATAATGAATGTAGTCCTCTTAATTCTTGCTTCTAAAGCATACGCAAACAGAAATTTCAATGTACAATGATGTTTTTTAAAAAACGGTCAAAATGTGCTCCACTCGGGCTGAAAACGCTTGTTTGGGACATGACATTAATGTTGACTATAAATCATAAACTAAGCATTTTTCAGCTGAAATAATGAATGTAGTCCTCTTAATTCTTGCTTCTAAAGCATACGCAAGCAGAAATTTCAATGTACAATGATGTTTTTAAAAAAAGGGTCAAAATGTGCTCCACTCGGGCTGAAAACGCTTGTTTGGAACATTTCATTAATGTTGACTATAAATCATAAACTAAGCATTTTTCAGCTGAAATAATGAATGTAGTCCTCTTAATTCTTGCTTCTAAAGCATACGCAAGCAGAAATTTCAATGTACAATGATGTTTTTAAAAAAACAGTCAAAATGTGCTCCACTCGGGCTGAAAACGCTTGTTTGGGACATGACATTAATGTTGACTATAAATCATAAACTAAGCATTTTTCAGCTGAAATAATGAATGTAGTCCTCTTAATTCTTGCTTCTAAAGCATACGCAAGCAGAAATTTCAATGTACAATGATGTTTTTAAAAAAAGGGTCAAAATGTGCTCCACTCGGGCTGAAAACGCTTGTTTGGAACATTTCCTTAATGTTGACTATAAATCATAAACTAAGCATTTTTCAGCTGAAATAATGAATGTAGTCCTCTTAATTCTTGCTTCTAAAGCATACGCAAGCAGAAATTTCAATGTACAATGATGTTTTTAAAAAAACAGTCAAAATGTGCTCCACTCGGGCTGAAAACGCTTGTTTGGGACATGACATTAATGTTGACTATAAATCATAAACTAAGCATTTTTCAGCTGAAATAATGAATGTAGTCCTCTTAATTCTTGCTTCTAAAGCATACGCAAGCAGAAATTTCAAAGTACAATGATCTTTTTAAAAAAACGGTCAAAATGTGCTCCACTCGGGCTGAAAACGCTTGTTTGGAACATTTCATTAATGTTGACTATAAATCATAAACTAAGCATTTTTCAGCTGAAATAATGAATGTAGTCCTCTTAATTCTTGCTTCTAAAGCATACGCAAGCAGAAATTTCAATGTACAATGATGTTTTTAAAAAAAACAGTCAAAATGTGCTCCACTCGGGCTGAAAACGCTTGTTTGGGACATGACATTAATGTTGACTATAAATCATAAACTAAGCATTTTTCAGCTGAAATAATGAATGTAGTCCTCTTAATTCTTGCTTCTAAAGCATACGCAAGCAGAAATTTCAAAGTACAATGATCTTTTTAAAAAAACGGTCAAAATGTGCTCCACTCGGGCTGAAAACGCTTGTTTGGAACATTTCATTAATGTTGACTATAAATCATAAACTAAGCATTTTTCAGCTGAAATAATGAATGTAGTCCTCTTAATTCTTGCTTCTAAAGCATACGCAAGCAGAAATTTCAATGTACAATGATGTTTTTAAAAAAAACAGTCAAAATGTGCTCCACTCGGGCTGAAAACGCTGTTGGGGACATTTCATTAATGTTGACTATAAATCAAAAACTAAGCATTTTTCAGCTGAAATAATGAATGTAGTCCTCTTAATTCTTGCTTCTAAAGCATACGCAAGCAGAAATTTCAATGTACAATGATGTTTTTAAAAAAACAGTCAAAATGTGCTCCACTCGGGCTGAAAACGCTGTTGGGGACATTTCATTAATGTTGACTATAAATCATAAACTAAGCATTTTTCAGCTGAAATAATGAATGTAGTCCTCTTAATTCTTGCTTCTAAAGCATAAGCAAGCAGAAATTTTAATGTACAATGATGTTTTAAAAAAACAGTCAAAATGTGCTCCACTCGGGCTGAAAACGCTTGTTTGGGACATGACATTAATGTTGACTATAAATCATAAACTAAGCATTTTTCAGCTGAAATAATGAATGTAGTCCTCTTAATTCTTGCTTCTAAAGCATACGCAAGCAGAAATTTCAATGTACAATGATGTTTTTAAAAAAAGGGTCAAAATGTGCTCCACTCGGGCTGAAAACGCTTGTTTGGAACATTTCATTAATGTTGACTATAAATCATAATCTAAGCATTTTTCAGCTGAAATAATGAATGTAGTCCTCTTAATTCTCGCTTCTAAAGCATACGCAAGCAGAAATTTCAATGTACAATGATGTTTTTAAAAAAACAGTCAAAATGTGCTCCACTCGGGCTGAAAACGCTTGTTTGGGACATGACATTAATGTTAACTATAAATCATAAACTAAGCATTTTTCAGCTGAAATAATGAATGTAGTCCTCTTAATTCTTGCTTCTAAAGCATACGCAAGCAGAAATTTCAATGTACAATGATGTTTTTAAAAAAAGGGTCAAAATGTGCTCCACTCGGGCTGAAAACGCTTGTTTGGAACATTTCATTAATGTTGACTATAAATCATAAACTAAGCATTTTTCAGCTGAAATAATGAATGTAGTCCTCTTAATTCTTGCTTCTAAAGCATACGCAAGCAGAAATTTCAATGTACAATGATGTTTTTAAAAAAAACAGTCAAAATGTGCTCCACTCGGGCTGAAAACGCTGTTGGGGACATTTCATTAATGTTGACTATAAATCAAAAACTAAGCATTTTTCAGCTGAAATAATGAATGTAGTCCTCTTAATTCTTGCTTCTAAAGCATACGCAAGCAGAAATTTCAATGTACAATGATGTTTTTAAAAAAACAGTCAAAATGTGCTCCACTCGGGCTGAAAACGCTGTTGGGGACATTTCATTAATGTTGACTATAAATCATAAACTAAGCATTTTTCAGCTGAAATAATGAATGTAGTCCTCTTAATTCTTGCTTCTAAAGCATACGCAAGCAGAAATTTCAATGTACAATGATGTTTTTAAAAAAACGGTCAAAATGTGCTCCACTCGTGCTGAAAACGCTTGTTTGGGACATTACATTAATGTTGACTATAAATCATAAACTAAGCATTTTTCAGCTGAAATAATGAATGTAGTCCTCTTAATTCTTGCTTCCAAAGCATACGCAAGCAGAAATTTCAATGTACAATGATGTTTTTAAAAAAAACAGTCAAAATGTGCTCCACTCGGGCTGAAAACGCTGTTGGGGACATTTCATTAATGTTGACTACAAATCAAAAACTAAGCATTTTTCAGCTGAAATAATGAATGTAGTCCTCTTAATTCTTGCTTCTAAAGCATACGCAAGCAGAAATTTCAATGTACAATGATGTTTTTAAAAAAAACAGTCAAAATGCGCTCCACTCGGGCTGAAAACGCTGTTGGGGACATTTCATTAATGTTGACTATAAATCATAAACTAAGCATTTTTCAGCTGAAATAATGAATGTAGTCCTCTTAATTCTTGCTTCTAAAGCATACGCAAACAGAAATTTCAATGTACAATGATGTTTTTTAAAAAACGGTCAAAATGTGCTCCACTCGGGCTGAAAACGCTTGTTTGGGACATGACATTAATGTTGACTATAAATCATAAACTAAGCATTTTTCAGCTGAAATAATGAATGTAGTCCTCTTAATTCTTGCTTCTAAAGCATACGCAAGCAGAAATTTCAATGTACAATGATGTTTTTAAAAAAAGGGTCAAAATGTGCTCCACTCGGGCTGAAAACGCTTGTTTGGAACATTTCATTAATGTTGACTATAAATCATAAACTAAGCATTTTTCAGCTGAAATAATGAATGTAGTCCTCTTAATTCTTGCTTCTAAAGCATACGCAAGCAGAAATTTCAATGTACAATGATGTTTTTAAAAAAACAGTCAAAATGTGCTCCACTCGGGCTGAAAACGCTTGTTTGGGACATGACATTAATGTTGACTATAAATCATAAACTAAGCATTTTTCAGCTGAAATAATGAATGTAGTCCTCTTAATTCTTGCTTCTAAAGCATACGCAAGCAGAAATTTCAATGTACAATGATGTTTTTAAAAAAACAGTCAAAATGTGCTCCACTCGGGCTGAAAACGCTTGTTTGGGACATGACATTAATGTTGACTATAAATCATAAACTAAGCATTTTTCAGCTGAAATAATGAATGTAGTCCTCTTAATTCTTGCTTCTAAAGCATACGCAAGCAGAAATTTCAATGTACAATGATGTTTTTAAAAAAAGGGTCAAAATGTGCTCCACTCGGGCTGAAAACGCTTGTTTGGAACATTTCCTTAATGTTGACTATAAATCATAAACTAAGCATTTTTCAGCTGAAATAATGAATGTAGTCCTCTTAATTCTTGCTTCTAAAGCATACGCAAGCAGAAATTTCAATGTACAATGATGTTTTTAAAAAAACAGTCAAAATGTGCTCCACTCGGGCTGAAAACGCTTGTTTGGGACATGACATTAATGTTGACTATAAATCATAAACTAAGCATTTTTCAGCTGAAATAATGAATGTAGTCCTCTTAATTCTTGCTTCTAAAGCATACGCAAGCAGAAATTTCAAAGTACAATGATCTTTTTAAAAAAACGGTCAAAATGTGCTCCACTCGGGCTGAAAACGCTTGTTTGGAACATTTCATTAATGTTGACTATAAATCATAAACTAAGCATTTTTCAGCTGAAATAATGAATGTAGTCCTCTTAATTCTTGCTTCTAAAGCATACGCAAGCAGAAATTTCAATGTACAATGATGTTTTTAAAAAAAACAGTCAAAATGTGCTCCACTCGGGCTGAAAACGCTGTTGGGGACATTTCATTAATGTTGACTATAAATCAAAAACTAAGCATTTTTCAGCTGAAATAATGAATGTAGTCCTCTTAATTCTTGCTTCTAAAGCATACGCAAGCAGAAATTTCAATGTACAATGATGTTTTTAAAAAAACAGTCAAAATGTGCTCCACTCGGGCTGAAAACGCTGTTGGGGACATTTCATTAATGTTGACTATAAATCATAAACTAAGCATTTTTCAGCTGAAATAATGAATGTAGTCCTCTTAATTCTTGCTTCTAAAGCATAAGCAAGCAGAAATTTTAATGTACAATGATGTTTTAAAAAAACAGTCAAAATGTGCTCCACTCGGGCTGAAAACGCTTGTTTGGGACATGACATTAATGTTGACTATAAATCATAAACTAAGCATTTTTCAGCTGAAATAATGAATGTAGTCCTCTTAATTCTTGCTTCTAAAGCATACGCAAGCAGAAATTTCAATGTACAATGATGTTTTTAAAAAAAGGGTCAAAATGTGCTCCACTCGGGCTGAAAACGCTTGTTTGGAACATTTCATTAATGTTGACTATAAATCATAAACTAAGCATTTTTCAGCTGAAATAATGAATGTAGTCCTCTTAATTCTCGCTTCTAAAGCATACTTAAGCAGAAATTTCAATGTACAATGATGTTTTTAAAAAAACAGTCAAAATGTGCTCCACTCGGGCTGAAAACGCTTGTTTGGGACATGACATTAATGTTAACTATAAATCATAAACTAAGCATTTTTCAGCTGAAATAATGAATGTAGTCCTCTTAATTCTTGCTTCTAAAGCATACGCAAGCAGAAATTTCAATGTACAATGATGTTTTTAAAAAAAGGGTCAAAATGTGCTCCACTCGGGCTGAAAACGCTTGTTTGGAACATTTCATTAATGTTGACTATAAATCATAAACTAAGCATTTTTCAGCTGAAATAATGAATGTAGTCCTCTTAATTCTTGCTTCTAAAGCATACGCAAGCAGAAATTTCAATGTACAATGATGTTTTTAAAAAAAACAGTCAAAATGTGCTCCACTCGGGCTGAAAACGCTGTTGGGGACATTTCATTAATGTTGACTATAAATCAAAAACTAAGCATTTTTCAGCTGAAATAATGAATGTAGTCCTCTTAATTCTTGCTTCTAAAGCATACGCAAGCAGAAATTTCAATGTACAATGATGTTTTTAAAAAAACAGTCAAAATGTGCTCCACTCGGGCTGAAAACGCTGTTGGGGACATTTCATTAATGTTGACTATAAATCATAAACTAAGCATTTTTCAGCTGAAATAATGAATGTAGTCCTCTTAATTCTTGCTTCTAAAGCATACGCAAGCAGAAATTTCAATGTACAATGATGTTTTTAAAAAAACGGTCAAAATGTGCTCCACTCGTGCTGAAAACGCTTGTTTGGGACATTACATTAATGTTGACTATAAATCATAAACTAAGCATTTTTCAGCTGAAATAATGAATGTAGTCCTCTTAATTCTTGCTTCTAAAGCATACGCAAACAGAAATTTCAATGTACAATGATGTTTTTTAAAAAACGGTCAAAATGTGCTCCACTCGGGCTGAAAACGCTTGTTCGGAACATTTCCTTAATGTTGACTATAAATCATAAACTAAGCATTTTTCAGCTGAAATAATGAATGTAGTCCTCTTAATTCTTGCTTCTAAAGCATACGCAAGCAGAAATTTCAATGTACAATGATGTTTTTAAAAAAAACAGTCAAAATGCGCTCCACTCGGGCTGAAAACGCTGTTGGGGACATTTCATTAATGTTGACTACAAATCAAAAACTAAGCATTTTTCAGCTGAAATAATGAATGTAGTCCTCTTAATTCTTGCTTCTAAAGCATACGCAAGCAGAAATTTCAATGTACAATGATGTTTTTAAAAAAAGGGTCAAAATGTGCTCCACTCGGGCTGAAAACGCTTGTTTGGAACATTTCATTAATGTTGACTATAAATCATAAACTAAGCATTTTTCAGCTGAAATAATGAATGTAGTCCTCTTAATTCTTGCTTCCAAAGCATACGCAAGCAGAAATTTCAATGTACAATGATGTTTTTAAAAAAAACAGTCAAAATGTGCTCCACTCGGGCTGAAAACGCTGTTGGGGACATTTCATTAATGTTGACTACAAATCAAAAACTAAGCATTTTTCAGCTGAAATAATGAATGTAGTCCTCTTAATTCTTGCTTCTAAAGCATACGCAAGCAGAAATTTCAATGTACAATGATGTTTTTAAAAAAAACAGTCAAAATGCGCTCCACTCGGGCTGAAAACGCTGTTGGGGACATTTCATTAATGTTGACTATAAATCATAAACTAAGCATTTTTCAGCTGAAATAATGAATGTAGTCCTCTTAATTCTTGCTTCTAAAGCATACGCAAGCAGAAATTTCAATGTACAATGATGTTTTTAAAAAAACGGTCAAAATGTGCTCCACTCGGGCTGAAAACGCTTGTTTGGGACATTACATTAATGTTGACTATAAATCATAAACTAAGCATTTTTCAGCTGAAATAATGAATGTAGTCCTCTTAATTCTTGCTTCCAAAGCATACGCAAGCAGAAATTTCAATGTACAATGATGTTTTTAAAAAAAACAGTCAAAATGTGCTCCACTCGGGCTGAAAACGCTGTTGGGGACATTTCATTAATGTTGACTACAAATCAAAAACTAAGCATTTTTCAGCTGAAATAATGAATGTAGTCCTCTTAATTCTTGCTTCTAAAGCATACGCAAGCAGAAATTTCAATGTACAATGATGTTTTTAAAAAAAACAGTCAAAATGCGCTCCACTCGGGCTGAAAACGCTGTTGGGGACATTTCATTAATGTTGACTATAAATCATAAACTAAGCATTTTTCAGCTGAAATAATGAATGTAGTCCTCTTAATTCTTGCTTCTAAAGCATACGCAAACAGAAATTTCAATGTACAATGATGTTTTTTAAAAAACGGTCAAAATGTGCTCCACTCGGGCTGAAAACGCTTGTTTGGGACATGACATTAATGTTGACTATAAATCATAAACTAAGCATTTTTCAGCTGAAATAATGAATGTAGTCCTCTTAATTCTTGCTTCTAAAGCATACGCAAGCAGAAATTTCAATGTACAATGATGTTTTTAAAAAAAGGGTCAAAATGTGCTCCACTCGGGCTGAAAACGCTTGTTTGGAACATTTCATTAATGTTGACTATAAATCATAAACTAAGCATTTTTCAGCTGAAATAATGAATGTAGTCCTCTTAATTCTTGCTTCTAAAGCATACGCAAGCAGAAATTTCAATGTACAATGATGTTTTTAAAAAAACAGTCAAAATGTGCTCCACTCGGGCTGAAAACGCTTGTTTGGGACATGACATTAATGTTGACTATAAATCATAAACTAAGCATTTTTCAGCTGAAATAATGAATGTAGTCCTCTTAATTCTTGCTTCTAAAGCATACGCAAGCAGAAATTTCAATGTACAATGATGTTTTTAAAAAAAGGGTCAAAATGTGCTCCACTCGGGCTGAAAACGCTTGTTTGGAACATTTCCTTAATGTTGACTATAAATCATAAACTAAGCATTTTTCAGCTGAAATAATGAATGTAGTCCTCTTAATTCTTGCTTCTAAAGCATACGCAAGCAGAAATTTCAATGTACAATGATGTTTTTAAAAAAACAGTCAAAATGTGCTCCACTCGGGCTGAAAACGCTTGTTTGGGACATGACATTAATGTTGACTATAAATCATAAACTAAGCATTTTTCAGCTGAAATAATGAATGTAGTCCTCTTAATTCTTGCTTCTAAAGCATACGCAAGCAGAAATTTCAAAGTACAATGATCTTTTTAAAAAAACGGTCAAAATGTGCTCCACTCGGGCTGAAAACGCTTGTTTGGAACATTTCATTAATGTTGACTATAAATCATAAACTAAGCATTTTTCAGCTGAAATAATGAATGTAGTCCTCTTAATTCTTGCTTCTAAAGCATACGCAAGCAGAAATTTCAATGTACAATGATGTTTTTAAAAAAAACAGTCAAAATGTGCTCCACTCGGGCTGAAAACGCTGTTGGGGACATTTCATTAATGTTGACTATAAATCAAAAACTAAGCATTTTTCAGCTGAAATAATGAATGTAGTCCTCTTAATTCTTGCTTCTAAAGCATACGCAAGCAGAAATTTCAATGTACAATGATGTTTTTAAAAAAACAGTCAAAATGTGCTCCACTCGGGCTGAAAACGCTGTTGGGGACATTTCATTAATGTTGACTATAAATCATAAACTAAGCATTTTTCAGCTGAAATAATGAATGTAGTCCTCTTAATTCTTGCTTCTAAAGCATAAGCAAGCAGAAATTTTAATGTACAATGATGTTTTAAAAAAACAGTCAAAATGTGCTCCACTCGGGCTGAAAACGCTTGTTTGGGACATGACATTAATGTTGACTATAAATCATAAACTAAGCATTTTTCAGCTGAAATAATGAATGTAGTCCTCTTAATTCTTGCTTCTAAAGCATACGCAAGCAGAAATTTCAATGTACAATGATGTTTTTAAAAAAAGGGTCAAAATGTGCTCCACTCGGGCTGAAAACGCTTGTTTGGAACATTTCATTAATGTTGACTATAAATCATAAACTAAGCATTTTTCAGCTGAAATAATGAATGTAGTCCTCTTAATTCTCGCTTCTAAAGCATACGCAAGCAGAAATTTCAATGTACAATGATGTTTTTAAAAAAACAGTCAAAATGTGCTCCACTCGGGCTGAAAACGCTTGTTTGGGACATGACATTAATGTTAACTATAAATCATAAACTAAGCATTTTTCAGCTGAAATAATGAATGTAGTCCTCTTAATTCTTGCTTCTAAAGCATACGCAAGCAGAAATTTCAATGTACAATGATGTTTTTAAAAAAAGGGTCAAAATGTGCTCCACTCGGGCTGAAAACGCTTGTTTGGAACATTTCATTAATGTTGACTATAAATCATAAACTAAGCATTTTTCAGCTGAAATAATGAATGTAGTCCTCTTAATTCTTGCTTCTAAAGCATACGCAAGCAGAAATTTCAATGTACAATGATGTTTTTAAAAAAAAACAGTCAAAATGTGCTCCACTCGGGCTGAAAACGCTGTTGGGGACATTTCATTAATGTTGACTATAAATCAAAAACTAAGCATTTTTCAGCTGAAATAATGAATGTAGTCCTCTTAATTCTTGCTTCTAAAGCATACGCAAGCAGAAATTTCAATGTACAATGATGTTTTTAAAAAAACAGTCAAAATGTGCTCCACTCGGGCTGAAAACGCTGTTGGGGACATTTCATTAATGTTGACTATAAATCATAAACTAAGCATTTTTCAGCTGAAATAATGAATGTAGTCCTCTTAATTCTTGCTTCTAAAGCATACGCAAGCAGAAATTTCAATGTACAATGATGTTTTTAAAAAAACGGTCAAAATGTTCTCCACTCGGGCTGAAAACGCTTGTTTGGGACATTACATTAATGTTGACTATAAATCATAAACTAAGCATTTTTCAGCTGAAATAATGAATGTAGTCCTCTTAATTCTTGCTTCTAAAGCATACGCAAACAGAAATTTCAATGTACAATGATGTTTTTTAAAAAACGGTCAAAATGTGCTCCACTCGGGCTGAAAACGCTTGTTCGGAACATTTCCTTAATGTTGACTATAAATCATAAACTAAGCATTTTTCAGCTGAAATAATGAATGTAGTCCTCTTAATTCTTGCTTCTAAAGCATACGCAAGCAGAAATTTCAATGTACAATGATGTTTTTAAAAAAAACAGTCAAAATGCGCTCCACTCGGGCTGAAAACGCTGTTGGGGACATTTCATTAATGTTGACTATAAATCATAAACTAAGCATTTTTCAGCTGAAATAATGAATGTAGTCCTCTTAATTCTTGCTTCTAAAGCATACGCAAGCAGAAATTTCAATGTACAATGATGTTTTTAAAAAAACGGTCAAAATGTGCTCCACTCGGGCTGAAAACGCTTGTTTGGGACATTACATTAATGTTGACTATAAATCATAAACTAAGCATTTTTCAGCTGAAATAATGAATGTAGTCCTCTTAATTCTTGCTTCTAAAGCATACGCAAGCAGAAATTTCAATGTACAATGATGTTTTTAAAAAAAACAGTCAAAATGTGCTCCACTCGGGCTGAAAACGCTGTTGGGGACATTTCATTAATGTTGACTACAAATCAAAAACTAAGCATTTTTCAGCTGAAATAATGAATGTAGTCCTCTTAATTCTTGCTTCTAAAGCATTCGCAAGCAGAAATTTCAATGTACAATGATGTTTTTAAAAAAACAGTCAAAATGTGCTCCACTCGGGCTGAAAACGCTGTTGGGGACATTTCATTAATGTTGACTATAAATCATAAACTAAGCATTTTTCAGCTGAAATAATGAATGTAGTCCTCTTAATTCTTGCTTCTAAAGCATACGCAAGCAGAAATTTCAATGTACAATGATGTTTTTAAAAAAACAGTCAAAATGTGCTCCACTCGGGCTGAAAACGCTTGTTTGGGACATGACATTAATGTTGACTATAAATCATAAACTAAGCATTTTTCAGCTGAAATAATGAATGTAGTCCTCTTAATTCTTGCTTCTAAAGCATACGCAAGCAGAAATTTCAATGTACAATGATGTTTTTAAAAAAACGGTCAAAATGTGCTCCACTCGGGCTGAAAACGCTTGTTTGGAACATTTCATTAATGTTGACTATAAATCATAAACTAAGCATTTTTCAGCTGAAATAATGAATGTAGTCCTCTTAATTCTTGCTTCTAAAGCATAAGCAAGCAGAAATTTTAATGTACAATGATGTTTTTAAAAAAAGGGTCAAAATGTGCTCCACTCGGGCTGAAAACGCTTGTTTGGAACATTTCATTAATGTTGACTATAAATCATAAACTAAGCATTTTTCAGCTGAAATAATGAATGTAGTCCTCTTAATTCTCGCTTCTAAAGCATACGCAAGCAGAAATTTCAATGTACAATGATGTTTTTAAAAAAACAGTCAAAATGTGCTCCACTCGGGCTGAAAACGCTTGTTTGGGACATGACATTAATGTTAACTATAAATCATAAACTAAGCATTTTTCAGCTGAAATAATGAATGTAGTCCTCTTAATTCTTGCTTCTAAAGCATACGCAAGCAGAAATTTCAATGTACAATGATGTTTTTAAAAAAAGGGTCAAAATGTGCTCCACTCGGGCTGAAAACGCTTGTTTGGAACATTTCATTAATGTTGACTATAAATCATAAACTAAGCATTTTTCAGCTGAAATAATGAATGTAGTCCTCTTAATTCTTGCTTCTAAAGCATACGCAAGCAGAAATTTCAATGTACAATGATGTTTTTAAAAAAAACAGTCAAAATGTGCTCCACTCGGGCTGAAAACGCTGTTGGGGACATTTCATTAATGTTGACTATAAATCAAAAACTAAGCATTTTTCAGCTGAAATAATGAATGTAGTCCTCTTAATTCTTGCTTCTAAAGCATACGCAAGCAGAAATTTCAATGTACAATGATGTTTTTAAAAAAACAGTCAAAATGTGCTCCACTCGGGCTGAAAACGCTTGTTCGGAACATTTCCTTAATGTTGACTATAAATCATAAACTAAGCATTTTTCAGCTGAAATAATGAATGTAGTCCTCTTAATTCTTGCTTCTAAAGCATACGCAAGCAGAAATTTCAATGTACAATGATGTTTTTAAAAAAAACAGTCAAAATGCGCTCCACTCGGGCTGAAAACGCTGTTGGGGACATTTCATTAATGTTGACTACAAATCAAAAACTAAGCATTTTTCAGCTGAAATAATGAATGTAGTCCTCTTAATTCTTGCTTCTAAAGCATACGCAAGCAGAAATTTCAATGTACAATGATGTTTTTAAAAAAAGGGTCAAAATGTGCTCCACTCGGGCTGAAAACGCTTGTTTGGAACATTTCATTAATGTTGACTATAAATCATAAACTAAGCATTTTTCAGCTGAAATAATGAATGTAGTCCTCTTAATTCTTGCTTCCAAAGCATACGCAAGCAGAAATTTCAATGTACAATGATGTTTTTAAAAAAAACAGTCAAAATGTGCTCCACTCGGGCTGAAAACGCTGTTGGGGACATTTCATTAATGTTGACTACAAATCAAAAACTAAGCATTTTTCAGCTGAAATAATGAATGTAGTCCTCTTAATTCTTGCTTCTAAAGCATACGCAAGCAGAAATTTCAATGTACAATGATGTTTTTAAAAAAACAGTCAAAATGCGCTCCACTCGGGCTGAAAACGCTGTTGGGGACATTTCATTAATGTTGACTATAAATCATAAACTAAGCATTTTTCAGCTGAAATAATGAATGTAGTCCTCTTAATTCTTGCTTCTTAAGCATACGCAAGCAGAAATTTCAATGTACAATGATGTTTTTAAAAAAACGGTCAAAATGTGCTCCACTCGGGCTGAAAACGCTTGTTTGGGACATTACATTAATGTTGACTATAAATCATAAACTAAGCATTTTTCAGCTGAAATAATGAATGTAGTCCTCTTAATTCTTGCTTCTAAAGCATACGCAAGCAGAAATTTCAATGTACAATGATGTTTTTAAAAAAACAGTCAAAATGTGCTCCACTCGGGCTGAAAACGCTTGTTTGGGACATGACATTAATGTTGACTATAAATCATAAACTAAGCATTTTTCAGCTGAAATAATGAATGTAGTCCTCTTAATTCTTGCTTCTAAAGCATACGCAAGCAGAAATTTCAATGTACAATGATGTTTTTAAAAAAACGGTCAAAATGTGCTCCACTCGGGCTGAAAACGCTTGTTCGGAACATTTCCTTAATGTTGACTATAAATCATAAACTAAGCATTTTTCAGCTGAAATAATGAATGTAGTCCTCTTAATTCTTGCTTCTAAAGCATACGCAAGCAGAAATTTCAATGTACAATGATGTTTTTAAAAAAAACAGTCAAAATGCGCTCCACTCGGGCTGAAAACGCTGTTGGGGACATTTCATTAATGTTGACTATAAATCATAAACTAAGCATTTTTCAGCTGAAATAATGAATGTAGTCCTCTTAATTCTTGCTTCTAAAGCATACGCAAGCAGAAATTTCAATGTACAATGATGTTTTTAAAAAAACGGTCAAAATGTGCTCCACTCGGGCTGAAAACGCTTGTTCGGAACATTTCCTTAATGTTGACTATAAATCATAAACTAAGCATTTTTCAGCTGAAATAATGAATGTAGTCCTCTTAATTCTTGCTTCTAAAGCATACGCAAGCAGAAATTTCAATGTACAATGATGTTTTTAAAAAAAACAGTCAAAATGTGCTCCACTCGGGCTGAAAACGCTGTTGGGGACATTTCATTAATGTTGACTACAAATCAAAAACTAAGCATTTTTCAGCTGAAATAATGAATGTAGTCCTCTTAATTCTTGCTTCTAAAGCATTCGCAAGCAGAAATTTCAATGTACAATGATGTTTTTAAAAAAACAGTCAAAATGTGCTCCACTCGGGCTGAAAACGCTGTTGGGGACATTTCATTAATGTTGACTATAAATCATAAACTAAGCATTTTTCAGCTGAAATAATGAATGTAGTCCTCTTAATTCTTGCTTCTAAAGCATACGCAAGCAGAAATTTCAATGTACAATGATGTTTTTAAAAAAACGGTCAAAATGTGCTCCACTCGGGCTGAAAACGCTTGTTTGGGACATTACATTAATGTTGACTATAAATCATAAACTAAGCATTTTTCAGCTGAAATAATGAATGTAGTCCTCTTAATTCTTGCTTCTAAAGCATACGCAAACAGAAATTTCAATGTACAATGATGTTTTTTAAAAAACGGTCAAAATGCTCCACTCGGGCTGAAAACGCTTGTTCGGAACATTTCCTTAATGTTGACTATAAATCATAAACTAAGCATTTTTCAGCTGAAATAATGAATGTAGTCCTCTTAATTCTTGCTTCTAAAGCATACGCAAGCAGAAATTTCAATGTACAATGATGTTTTTAAAAAAACGGTCAAAATGTGCTCCACTCGGGCTGAAAACGCTTGTTTGGAACATTTCATTAATGTTGACTATAAATCATAAACTAAGCATTTTTCAGCTGAAATAATGAATGTAGTCCTCTTAATTCTTGCTTCTAAAGCATACGCAAGCAGAAATTTCAATGTACAATGATGTTTTTAAAAAAACAGTCAAAATGTGCTCCACTCGGGCTGAAAACGCTGTTGGGGACATTTCATTAATGTTGACTATAAATCATAAACTAAGCATTTTTCAGCTGAAATAATGAATGTAGTCCTCTTAATTCTTGCTTCTAAAGCATACGCAAGCAGAAATTTCAATGTACAATGATGTTTTTAAAAAAAACAGTCAAAATGCGCTCCACTCGGGCTGAAAACGCTGTTGGGGACATTTCATTAATGTTGACTATAAATCATAAACTAAGCATTTTTCAGCTGAAAGAATGAATGTAGTCCTCTTAATTCTTGCTTCTAAAGCATACGCAAGCAGAAATTTCAATGTACAATGATGTTTTTAAAAAAACGGTCAAAATGTGCTCCACTCGGGCTGAAAACGCTTGTTCGGAACATTTCCTTAATGTTGACTATAAATCATAAACTAAGCATTTTTCAGCTGAAATAATGAATGTAGTCCTCTTAATTCTTGCTTCTAAAGCATACGCAAGCAGAAATTTCAATGTACAATGATGTTTTTAAAAAAACAGTCAAAATGTGCTCCACTCGGGCTGAAAACGCTTGTTTGGGACATGACATTAATGTTGACTATAAATCATAAACTAAGCATTTTTCAGCTGAAATAATGAATGTAGTCCTCTTAATTCTTGCTTCTAAAGCATACGCAAGCAGAAATTTCAATGTACAATGATGTTTTTAAAAAAAACAGTCAAAATGTGCTCCACTCGGGCTGAAAACGCTGTTGGGGACATTTCATTAATGTTGACTACAAATCAAAAACTAAGCATTTTTCAGCTGAAATAATGAATGTAGTCCTCTTAATTCTTGCTTCTAAAGCATTCGCAAGCAGAAATTTCAATGTACAATGATGTTTTTAAAAAAACAGTCAAAATGTGCTCCACTCGGGCTGAAAACGCTGTTGGGGACATTTCATTAATGTTGACTATAAATCATAAACTAAGCATTTTTCAGCTGAAATAATGAATGTAGTCCTCTTAATTCTTGCTTCTAAAGCATACGCAAGCAGAAATTTCAATGTACAATGATGTTTTTAAAAAAACGGTCAAAATGTGCTCCACTCGGGCTGAAAACGCTTGTTTGGGACATTACATTAATGTTGACTATAAATCATAAACTAAGCATTTTTCAGCTGAAATAATGAATGTAGTCCTCTTAATTCTTGCTTCTAAAGCATACGCAAACAGAAATTTCAATGTACAATGATGTTTTTTAAAAAACGGTCAAAATGTGCTCCACTCGGGCTGAAAACGCTTGTTCGGAACATTTCCTTAATGTTGACTATAAATCATAAACTAAGCATTTTTCAGCTGAAATAATGAATGTAGTCCTCTTAATTCTTGCTTCTAAAGCATACGCAAGCAGAAATTTCAATGTACAATGATGTTTTTAAAAAAAACAGTCAAAATGCGCTCCACTCGGGCTGAAAACGCTGTTGGGGACATTTCATTAATGTTGACTACAAATCAAAAACTAAGCATTTTTCAGCTGAAATAATGAATGTAGTCCTCTTAATTCTTGCTTCTAAAGCATTCGCAAGCAGAAATTTCAATGTACAATGATGTTTTTAAAAAAAGGTCAAAATGTGCTCCACTCGGGCTGAAAACGCTTGTTTGGAACATTTCATTAATGTTGACTATAAATCATAAACTAAGCATTTTTCAGCTGAAATAATGAATGTAGTCCTCTTAATTCTTGCTTCTAAAGCATACGCAAGCAGAAATTTCAATGTACAATGATGTTTTTAAAAAAACGGTCAAAATGTGCTCCACTCGGGCTGAAAACGCTTGTTTGGGACATGACATTAATGTTGACTATAAATCATAAACTAAGCATTTTTCAGCTGAAATAATGAATGTAGTCCTCTTAATTCTTGCTTCTAAAGCATACGCAAACAGAAATTTCAATGTACAATGATGTTTTTTAAAAAACGGTCAAAATGTGCTCCACTCGGGCTGAAAACGCTTGTTCGGAACATTTCCTTAATGTTGACTATAAATCATAAACTAAGCATTTTTCAGCTGAAATAATGAATGTAGTCCTCTTAATTCTTGCTTCTAAAGCATACGCAAGCAGAAATTTCAATGTACAATGATGTTTTTAAAAAAACGGTCAAAATGTGCTCCACTCGGGCTGAAAACGCTTGTTCGGAACATTTCCTTAATGTTGACTATAAATCATAAACTAAGCATTTTTCAGCTGAAATAATGAATGTAGTCCTCTTAATTCTTGCTTCTAAAGCATACGCAAGCAGAAATTTCAATGTACAATGATGTTTTTAAAAAAAACAGTCAAAATGTGCTCCACTCGGGCTGAAAACGCTGTTGGGGACATTTCATTAATGTTGACTACAAATCAAAAACTAAGCATTTTTCAGCTGAAATAATGAATGTAGTCCTCTTAATTCTTGCTTCTAAAGCATTCGCAAGCAGAAATTTCAATGTACAATGATGTTTTTAAAAAAACAGTCAAAATGTGCTCCACTCGGGCTGAAAACGCTGTTGGGGACATTTCATTAATGTTGACTATAAATCATAAACTAAGCATTTTTCAGCTGAAATAATGAATGTAGTCCTCTTAATTCTTGCTTCTAAAGCATACGCAAGCAGAAATTTCAATGTACAATGATGTTTTTAAAAAAACAGTCAAAATGTGCTCCACTCGGGCTGAAAACGCTTGTTTGGGACATGACATTAATGTTGACTATAAATCATAAACTAAGCATTTTTCAGCTGAAATAATGAATGTAGTCCTCTTAATTCTTGCTTCTAAAGCATACGCAAGCAGAAATTTCAATGTACAATGATGTTTTTAAAAAAACGGTCAAAATGTGCTCCACTCGGGCTGAAAACGCTTGTTTGGGACATGACATTAATGTTGACTATAAATCATAAACTAAGCATTTTTCAGCTGAAATAATGAATGTAGTCCTCTTAATTCTTGCTTCTAAAGCATACGCAAACAGAAATTTCAATGTACAATGATGTTTTTTAAAAAACGGTCAAAATGTGCTCCACTCGGGCTGAAAACGCTTGTTCGGAACATTTCCTTAATGTTGACTATAAATCATAAACTAAGCATTTTTCAGCTGAAATAATGAATGTAGTCCTCTTAATTCTTGCTTCTAAAGCATACGCAAGCAGAAATTTCAATGTACAATGATGTTTTTAAAAAAACGGTCAAAATGTGCTCCACTCGGGCTGAAAACGCTTGTTCGGAACATTTCCTTAATGTTGACTATAAATCATAAACTAAGCATTTTTCAGCTGAAATAATGAATGTAGTCCTCTTAATTCTTGCTTCTAAAGCATACGCAAGCAGAAATTTCAATGTACAATGATGTTTTTAAAAAAAACAGTCAAAATGTGCTCCACTCGGGCTGAAAACGCTGTTGGGGACATTTCATTAATGTTGACTACAAATCAAAAACTAAGCATTTTTCAGCTGAAATAATGAATGTAGTCCTCTTAATTCTTGCTTCTAAAGCATTCGCAAGCAGAAATTTCAATGTACAATGATGTTTTTAAAAAAACAGTCAAAATGTGCTCCACTCGGGCTGAAAACGCTGTTGGGGACATTTCATTAATGTTGACTATAAATCATAAACTAAGCATTTTTCAGCTGAAATAATGAATGTAGTCCTCTTAATTCTTGCTTCTAAAGCATACGCAAGCAGAAATTTCAATGTACAATGATGTTTTTAAAAAAACAGTCAAAATGTGCTCCACTCGGGCTGAAAACGCTTGTTTGGGACATGACATTAATGTTGACTATAAATCATAAACTAAGCATTTTTCAGCTGAAATAATGAATGTAGTCCTCTTAATTCTTGCTTCTAAAGCATACGCAAGCAGAAATTTCAATGTACAATGATGTTTTTAAAAAAACGGTCAAAATGTGCTCCACTCGGGCTGAAAACGCTTGTTTGGAACATTTCATTAATGTTGACTATAAATCATAAACTAAGCATTTTTCAGCTGAAATAATGAATGTAGTCCTCTTAATTCTTGCTTCTAAAGCATAAGCAAGCAGAAATTTTAATGTACAATGATGTTTTAAAAAAACAGTCAAAATGTGCTCCACTCGGGCTGAAAACGCTTGTTTGGGACATGACATTAATGTTGACTATAAATCATAAACTAAGCATTTTTCAGCTGAAATAATGAATGTAGTCCTCTTAATTCTTGCTTCTAAAGCATACGCAAGCAGAAATTTCAATGTACAATGATGTTTTTAAAAAAAGGGTCAAAATGTGCTCCACTCGGGCTGAAAACGCTTGTTTGGAACATTTCATTAATGTTGACTATAAATCATAAACTAAGCATTTTTCAGCTGAAATAATGAATGTAGTCCTCTTAATTCTCGCTTCTAAAGCATACGCAAGCAGAAATTTCAATGTACAATGATGTTTTTAAATAAACAGTCAAAATGTGCTCCACTCGGGCTGAAAACGCTTGTTTGGGACATGACATTAATGTTAACTATAAATCATAAACTAAGCATTTTTCAGCTGAAATAATGAATGTAGTCCTCTTAATTCTTGCTTCTAAAGCATACGCAAGCAGAAATTTCAATGTACAATGATGTTTTTAAAAAAAGGGTCAAAATGTGCTCCACTCGGGCTGAAAACGCTTGTTTGGAACATTTCATTAATGTTGACTATAAATCATAAACTAAGCATTTTTCAGCTGAAATAATGAATGTAGTCCTCTTAATTCTTGCTTCTAAAGCATACGCAAGCAGAAATTTCAATGTACAATGATGTTTTTAAAAAAAACAGTCAAAATGTGCTCCACTCGGGCTGAAAACGCTGTTGGGGACATTTCATTAATGTTGACTATAAATCAAAAACTAAGCATTTTTCAGCTGAAATAATGAATGTAGTCCTCTTAATTCTTGCTTCTAAAGCATACGCAAGCAGAAATTTCAATGTACAATGATGTTTTTAAAAAAACAGTCAAAATGTGCTCCACTCGGGCTGAAAACGCTGTTGGGGACATTTCATTAATGTTGACTATAAATCATAAACTAAGCATTTTTCAGCTGAAATAATGAATGTAGTCCTCTTAATTCTTGCTTCTAAAGCATACGCAAGCAGAAATTTCAATGTACAATGATGTTTTTAAAAAAACGGTCAAAATGTGCTCCACTCGGGCTGAAAACGCTTGTTTGGGACATTACATTAATGTTGACTATAAATCATAAACTAAGCATTTTTCAGCTGAAATAATGAATGTAGTCCTCTTAATTCTTGCTTCTAAAGCATACGCAAACAGAAATTTCAATGTACAATGATGTTTTTTAAAAAACGGTCAAAATGTGCTCCACTCGGGCTGAAAACGCTTGTTCGGAACATTTCCTTAATGTTGACTATAAATCATAAACTAAGCATTTTTCAGCTGAAATAATGAATGTAGTCCTCTTAATTCTTGCTTCTAAAGCATACGCAAGCAGAAATTTCAATGTACAATGATGTTTTTAAAAAAAACAGTCAAAATGCGCTCCACTCGGGCTGAAAACGCTGTTGGGGACATTTCATTAATGTTGACTATAAATCATAAACTAAGCATTTTTCAGCTGAAATAATGAATGTAGTCCTCTTAATTCTTGCTTCTAAAGCATACGCAAGCAGAAATTTCAATGTACAATGATGTTTTTAAAAAAACGGTCAAAATGTGCTCCACTCGGGCTGAAAACGCTTGTTTGGGACATTACATTAATGTTGACTATAAATCATAAACTAAGCATTTTTCAGCTGAAATAATGAATGTAGTCCTCTTAATTCTTGCTTCTAAAGCATACGCAAGCAGAAATTTCAATGTACAATGATGTTTTTAAAAAAACAGTCAAAATGTGCTCCACTCGGGCTGAAAACGCTTGTTTGGGACATGACATTAATGTTGACTATAAATCATAAACTAAGCATTTTTCAGCTGAAATAATGAATGTAGTCCTCTTAATTCTTGCTTCTAAAGCATACGCAAGCAGAAATTTCAATGTACAATGATGTTTTTAAAAAAACGGTCAAAATGTGCTCCACTCGGGCTGAAAACGCTTGTTCGGAACATTTCCTTAATGTTGACTATAAATCATAAACTAAGCATTTTTCAGCTGAAATAATGAATGTAGTCCTCTTAATTCTTGCTTCTAAAGCATACGCAAGCAGAAATTTCAATGTACAATGATGTTTTTAAAAAAAACAGTCAAAATGCGCTCCACTCGGGCTGAAAACGCTGTTGGGGACATTTCATTAATGTTGACTATAAATCATAAACTAAGCATTTTTCAGCTGAAATAATGAATGTAGTCCTCTTAATTCTTGCTTCTAAAGCATACGCAAGCAGAAATTTCAATGTACAATGATGTTTTTAAAAAAACGGTCAAAATGTGCTCCACTCGGGCTGAAAACGCTTGTTCGGAACATTTCCTTAATGTTGACTATAAATCATAAACTAAGCATTTTTCAGCTGAAATAATGAATGTAGTCCTCTTAATTCTTGCTTCTAAAGCATACGCAAGCAGAAATTTCAATGTACAATGATGTTTTTAAAAAAAACAGTCAAAATGTGCTCCACTCGGGCTGAAAACGCTGTTGGGGACATTTCATTAATGTTGACTACAAATCAAAAACTAAGCATTTTTCAGCTGAAATAATGAATGTAGTCCTCTTAATTCTTGCTTCTAAAGCATTCGCAAGCAGAAATTTCAATGTACAATGATGTTTTTAAAAAAACAGTCAAAATGTGCTCCACTCGGGCTGAAAACGCTGTTGGGGACATTTCATTAATGTTGACTATAAATCATAAACTAAGCATTTTTCAGCTGAAATAATGAATGTAGTCCTCTTAATTCTTGCTTCTAAAGCATACGCAAGCAGAAATTTCAATGTACAATGATGTTTTTAAAAAAACAGTCAAAATGTGCTCCACTCGGGCTGAAAACGCTTGTTTGGGACATGACATTAATGTTGACTATAAATCATAAACTAAGCATTTTTCAGCTGAAATAATGAATGTAGTCCTCTTAATTCTTGCTTCTAAAGCATACGCAAGCAGAAATTTCAATGTACAATGATGTTTTTAAAAAAAGGGTCAAAATGTGCTCCACTCGGGCTGAAAACGCTTGTTTGGAACATTTCATTAATGTTGACTATAAATCATAAACTAAGCATTTTTCAGCTGAAATAATGAATGTAGTCCTCTTAATTCTCGCTTCTAAAGCATACGCAAGCAGAAATTTCAATGTACAATGATGTTTTTAAAAAAACAGTCAAAATGTGCTCCACTCGGGCTGAAAACGCTTGTTTGGGACATGACATTAATGTTAACTATAAATCATAAACTAAGCATTTTTCAGCTGAAATAATGAATGTAGTCCTCTTAATTCTTGCTTCTAAAGCATACGCAAGCAGAAATTTCAATGTACAATGATGTTTTTAAAAAAAGGGTCAAAATGTGCTCCACTCGGGCTGAAAACGCTTGTTTGGAACATTTCATTAATGTTGACTATAAATCATAAACTAAGCATTTTTCAGCTGAAATAATGAATGTAGTCCTCTTAATTCTTGCTTCTAAAGCATACGCAAGCAGAAATTTCAATGTACAATGATGTTTTTAAAAAAAACAGTCAAAATGTGCTCCACTCGGGCTGAAAACGCTGTTGGGGACATTTCATTAATGTTGACTATAAATCAAAAACTAAGCATTTTTCAGCTGAAATAATGAATGTAGTCCTCTTAATTCTTGCTTCTAAAGCATACGCAAGCAGAAATTTCAATGTACAATGATGTTTTTAAAAAAACAGTCAAAATGTGCTCCACTCGGGCTGAAAACGCTGTTGGGGACATTTCATTAATGTTGACTATAAATCATAAACTAAGCATTTTTCAGCTGAAATAATGAATGTAGTCCTCTTAATTCTTGCTTCTAAAGCATACGCAAGCAGAAATTTCAATGTACAATGATGTTTTTAAAAAAACGGTCAAAATGTGCTCCACTCGGGCTGAAAACGCTTGTTTGGGACATTACATTAATGTTGACTATAAATCATAAACTAAGCATTTTTCAGCTGAAATAATGAATGTAGTCCTCTTAATTCTTGCTTCTAAAGCATACGCAAACAGAAATTTCAATGTACAATGATGTTTTTTAAAAAACGGTCAAAATGTGCTCCACTCGGGCTGAAAACGCTTGTTTGGAACATTTCATTAATGTTGACTATAAATCATAAACTAAGCATTTTTCAGCTGAAATAATGAATGTAGTCCTCTTAATTCTTGCTTCTAAAGCATACGCAAGCAGAAATTTCAATGTACAATGATGTTTTTAAAAAAACAGTCAAAATGTGCTCCACTCGGGCTGAAAACGCTTGTTTGGGACATGACATTAATGTTGACTATAAATCATAAACTAAGCATTTTTCAGCTGAAATAATGAATGTAGTCCTCTTAATTCTTGCTTCTAAAGCATACGCAAGCAGAAATTTCAATGTACAATGATGTTTTTAAAAAAACAGTCAAAATGTGCTCCACTCGGGCTGAAAACGCTTGTTTGGGACATTACATTAATGTTGACTATAAATCATAAACTAAGCATTTTTCAGCTGAAATAATGAATGTAGTCCTCTTAATTCTTGCTTCTAAAGCATACGCAAAAAGAAATTTCAATGTACAATGATGTTTTTTAAAAAACGGTCAAAATGTGCTCCACTCGGGCTGAAAACGCTTGTTCGGAACATTTCCTTAATGTTGACTATAAATCATAAACTAAGCATTTTTCAGCTGAAATAATGAATGTAGTCCTCTTAATTCTTGCTTCTAAAGCATACGCAAGCAGAAATTTCAATGTACAATGATGTTTTTAAAAAAAACAGTCAAAATGCGCTCCACTCGGGCTGAAAACGCTGTTGGGGACATTTCATTAATGTTGACTACAAATCAAAAACTAAGCATTTTTCAGCTGAAATAATGAATGTAGTCCTCTTAATTCTTGCTTCTAAAGCATACGCAAGCAGAAATTTCAATGTACAATGATGTTTTTAAAAAAAGGGTCAAAATGTGCTCCACTCGGGCTGAAAACGCTTGTTTGGAACATTTCATTAATGTTGACTATAAATCATAAACTAAGCATTTTTCAGCTGAAATAATGAATGTAGTCCTCTTAATTCTTGCTTCTAAAGCATACGCAAGCAGAAATTTCAATGTACAATGATGTTTTTAAAAAAAGGGTCAAAATGTGCTCCACTCGGGCTGAAAACGCTTGTTTGGGACATGACATTAATGTTGACTATAAATCATAAACTAAGCATTTTTCAGCTGAAATAATGAATGTAGTCCTCTTAATTCTTGCTTCTAAAGCATACGCAAGCAGAAATTTCAATGTACAATGATGTTTTTAAAAAAAGGGTCAAAATGTGCTCCACTCGGGCTGAAAACGCTTGTTTGGAACATTTCATTAATGTTGACTATAAATCATAAACTAAGCATTTTTCAGCTGAAATAATGAATGTAGTCCTCTTAATTCTTGCTTCTAAAGCATACGCAAGCAGAAATTTCAATGTACAATGATGTTTTTAAAAAAACAGTCAAAATGTGCTCCACTCGGGCTGAAAACGCTTGTTTGGGACATGACATTAATGTTGACTATAAATCATAAACTAAGCATTTTTCAGCTGAAATAATGAATGTAGTCCTCTTAATTCTTGCTTCTAAAGCATACGCAAGCAGAAATTTCAATGTACAATGATGTTTTTAAAAAAAGGGTCAAAATGTGCTCCACTCGGGCTGAAAACGCTTGTTTGGAACATTTCCTTAATGTTGACTATAAATCATAAACTAAGCATTTTTCAGCTGAAATAATGAATGTAGTCCTCTTAATTCTTGCTTCTAAAGCATACGCAAGCAGAAATTTCAATGTACAATGATGTTTTTAAAAAAACAGTCAAAATGTGCTCCACTCGGGCTGAAAACGCTTGTTTGGGACATTACATTAATGTTGACTATAAATCATAAACTAAGCATTTTTCAGCTGAAATAATGAATGTAGTCCTCTTAATTCTTGCTTCTAAAGCATACGCAAACAGAAATTTCAATGTACAATGATGTTTTTTAAAAAACGGTCAAAATGTGCTCCACTCGGGCTGAAAACGCTTGTTCGGAACATTTCCTTAATGTTGACTATAAATCATAAACTAAGCATTTTTCAGCTGAAATAATGAATGTAGTCCTCTTAATTCTTGCTTCTAAAGCATACGCAAGCAGAAATTTCAATGTACAATGATGTTTTTAAAAAAAACAGTCAAAATGCGCTCCACTCGGGCTGAAAACGCTGTTGGGGACATTTCATTAATGTTGACTACAAATCAAAAACTAAGCATTTTTCAGCTGAAATAATGAATGTAGTCCTCTTAATTCTTGCTTCTAAAGCATACGCAAGCAGAAATTTCAATGTACAATGATGTTTTTAAAAAAAGGGTCAAAATGTGCTCCACTCGGGCTGAAAACGCTTGTTTGGAACATTTCATTAATGTTGACTATAAATCATAAACTAAGCATTTTTCAGCTGAAATAATGAATGTAGTCCTCTTAATTCTTGCTTCTAAAGCATACGCAAGCAGAAATTTCAATGTACAATGATGTTTTTAAAAAAACAGTCAAAATGTGCTCCACTCGGGCTGAAAACGCTTGTTTGGGACATGACATTAATGTTGACTATAAATCATAAACTAAGCATTTTTCAGCTGAAATAATGAATGTAGTCCTCTTAATTCTTGCTTCTAAAGCATACGCAAGCAGAAATTTCAATGTACAATGATGTTTTTAAAAAAACAGTCAAAATGTGCTCCACTCGGGCTGAAAACGCTTGTTTGGGACATTACATTAATGTTGACTATAAATCATAAACTAAGCATTTTTCAGCTGAAATAATGAATGTAGTCCTCTTAATTCTTGCTTCTAAAGCATACGCAAAAAGAAATTTCAATGTACAATGATGTTTTTTAAAAAACGGTCAAAATGTGCTCCACTCGGGCTGAAAACGCTTGTTCGGAACATTTCCTTAATGTTGACTATAAATCATAAACTAAGCATTTTTCAGCTGAAATAATGAATGTAGTCCTCTTAATTCTTGCTTCTAAAGCATACGCAAGCAGAAATTTCAATGTACAATGATGTTTTTAAAAAAAACAGTCAAAATGCGCTCCACTCAGGCTGAAAACGCTGTTGGGGACATTTCATTAATGTTGACTACAAATCAAAAACTAAGCATTTTTCAGCTGAAATAATGAATGTAGTCCTCTTAATTCTTGCTTCTAAAGCATACGCAAGCAGAAATTTCAATGTACAATGATGTTTTTAAAAAAAGGGTCAAAATGTGCTCCACTCGGGCTGAAAACGCTTGTTTGGAACATTTCATTAATGTTGACTATAAATCATAAACTAAGCATTTTTCAGCTGAAATAATGAATGTAGTCCTCTTAATTCTTGCTTCTAAAGCATACGCAAGCAGAAATTTCAATGTACAATGATGTTTTTAAAAAAACAGTCAAAATGTGCTCCACTCGGGCTGAAAACGCTGTTGGGGACATGACATTAATGTTGACTATAAATCATAAACTAAGCATTTTTCAGCTGAAATAATGAATGTAGTCCTCTTAATTCTTGCTTCTAAAGCATACGCAAGCAGAAATTTCAATGTACAATGATGTTTTTAAAAAAAACAGTCAAAATGCGCTCCACTCGGGCTGAAAACGCTGTTGGGGACATTTCATTAATGTTGACTACAAATCAAAAACTAAGCATTTTTCAGCTGAAATAATGAATGTAGTCCTCTTAATTCTTGCTTCTAAAGCATACGCAAGCAGAAATTTCAATGTACAATGATGTTTTTAAAAAAAGGGTCAAAATGTGCTCCACTCGGGCTGAAAACGCTTGTTTGGAACATTTCATTAATGTTGACTATAAATCATAAACTAAGCATTTTTCAGCTGAAATAATGAATGTAGTCCTCTTAATTCTTGCTTCTAAAGCATACGCAAGCAGAAATTTCAATGTACAATGATGTTTTTAAAAAAACAGTCAAAATGTGCTCCACTCGGGCTGAAAACGCTTGTTTGGGACATGACATTAATGTTGACTATAAATCATAAACTAAGCATTTTTCAGCTGAAATAATGAATGTAGTCCTCTTAATTCTTGCTTCTAAAGCATACGCAAGCAGAAATTTCAATGTACAATGATGTTTTTAAAAAAAGGGTCAAAATGTGCTCCACTCGGGCTGAAAACGCTTGTTTGGAACATTTCATTAATGTTGACTATAAATCATAAACTAAGCATTTTTCAGCTGAAATAATGAATGTAGTCCTCTTAATTCTTGCTTCTAAAGCATACGCAAGCAGAAATTTCAATGTACAATGATGTTTTTAAAAAAACAGTCAAAATGTGCTCCACTCGGGCTGAAAACGCTTGTTTGGGACATGACATTAATGTTGACTATAAATCATAAACTAAGCATTTTTCAGCTGAAATAATGAATGTAGTCCTCTTAATTCTTGCTTCTAAAGCATACGCAAGCAGAAATTTCAATGTACAATGATGTTTTTAAAAAAAGGGTCAAAATGTGCTCCACTCGGGCTGAAAACGCTTGTTTGGAACATTTCCTTAATGTTGACTATAAATCATAAACTAAGCATTTTTCAGCTGAAATAATGAATGTAGTCCTCTTAATTCTTGCTTCTAAAGCATACGCAAGCAGAAATTTCAATGTACAATGATGTTTTTAAAAAAACAGTCAAAATGTGCTCCACTCGGGCTGAAAACGCTTGTTTGGGACATGACATTAATGTTGACTATAAATCATAAACTAAGCATTTTTCAGCTGAAATAATGAATGTAGTCCTCTTAATTCTTGCTTCTAAAGCATACGCAAGCAGAAATTTCAAAGTACAATGATCTTTTTAAAAAAACGGTCAAAATGTGCTCCACTCGGGCTGAAAACGCTTGTTTGGAACATTTCATTAATGTTGACTATAAATCATAAACTAAGCATTTTTCAGCTGAAATAATGAATGTAGTCCTCTTAATTCTTGCTTCTAAAGCATACGCAAGCAGAAATTTCAATGTACAATGATGTTTTTAAAAAAAACAGTCAAAATGTGCTCCACTCGGGCTGAAAACGTTGTTGGGGACATTTCATTAATGTTGACTATAAATCAAAAACTAAGCATTTTTCAGCTGAAATAATGAATGTAGTCCTCTTAATTCTTGCTTCTAAAGCATACGCAAGCAGAAATTTCAATGTACAATGATGTTTTTAAAAAAACAGTCAAAATGTGCTCCACTCGGGCTGAAAACGCTGTTGGGGACATTTCATTAATGTTGACTATAAATCATAAACTAAGCATTTTTCAGCTGAAATAATGAATGTAGTCCTCTTAATTCTTGCTTCTAAAGCATACGCAAGCAGAAATTTCAATGTACAATGATGTTTTTAAAAAAAACAGTCAAAATGCGCTCCACTCGGGCTGAAAACGCTGTTGGGGACATTTCATTAATGTTGACTACAAATCAAAAACTAAGCATTTTTCAGCTGAAATAATGAATGTAGTCCTCTTAATTCTTGCTTCTAAAGCATACGCAAGCAGAAATTTCAATGTACAATGATGTTTTTAAAAAAAGGGTCAAAATGTGCTCCACTCGGGCTGAAAACGCTTGTTTGGAACATTTCATTAATGTTGACTATAAATCATAAACTAAGCATTTTTCAGCTGAAATAATGAATGTAGTCCTCTTAATTCTTGCTTCTAAAGCATACGCAAGCAGAAATTTCAATGTACAATGATGTTTTTAAAAAAACAGTCAAAATGTGCTCCACTCGGGCTGAAAACGCTTGTTTGGGACATGACATTAATGTTGACTATAAATCATAAACTAAGCATTTTTCAGCTGAAATAATGAATGTAGTCCTCTTAATTCTTGCTTCTAAAGCATACGCAAGCAGAAATTTCAATGTACAATGATGTTTTTAAAAAAAGGGTCAAAATGTGCTCCACTCGGGCTGAAAACGCTTGTTTGGAACATTTCCTTAATGTTGACTATAAATCATAAACTAAGCATTTTTCAGCTGAAATAATGAATGTAGTCCTCTTAATTCTTGCTTCTAAAGCATACGCAAGCAGAAATTTCAATGTACAATGATGTTTTTAAAAAAACAGTCAAAATGTGCTCCACTCGGGCTGAAAACGCTTGTTTGGGACATGACATTAATGTTGACTATAAATCATAAACTAAGCATTTTTCAGCTGAAATAATGAATGTAGTCCTCTTAATTCTTGCTTCTAAAGCATACGCAAGCAGAAATTTCAAAGTACAATGATCTTTTTAAAAAAACGGTCAAAATGTGCTCCACTCGGGCTGAAAACGCTTGTTTGGAACATTTCATTAATGTTGACTATAAATCATAAACTAAGCATTTTTCAGCTGAAATAATGAATGTAGTCCTCTTAATTCTTGCTTCTAAAGCATACGCAAGCAGAAATTTCAATGTACAATGATGTTTTTAAAAAAAACAGTCAAAATGTGCTCCACTCGGGCTGAAAACGTTGTTGGGGACATTTCATTAATGTTGACTATAAATCAAAAACTAAGCATTTTTCAGCTGAAATAATGAATGTAGTCCTCTTAATTCTTGCTTCTAAAGCATACGCAAGCAGAAATTTCAATGTACAATGATGTTTTTAAAAAAACAGTCAAAATGTGCTCCACTCGGGCTGAAAACGCTGTTGGGGACATTTCATTAATGTTGACTATAAATCATAAACTAAGCATTTTTCAGCTAAAATAATGAATGTAGTCCTCTTAATTCTTGCTTCTAAAGCATAAGCAAGCAGAAATTTTAATGTACAATGATGTTTTAAAAAAACAGTCAAAATGTGCTCCACTCGGGCTGAAAACGCTTGTTTGGGACATGACATTAATGTTGACTATAAATCATAAACTAAGCATTTTTCAGCTGAAATAATGAATGTAGTCCTCTTAATTCTTGCTTCTAAAGCATACGCAAACAGAAATTTCAATGTACAATGATGTTTTTTAAAAAACGGTCAAAATGTGCTCCACTCGGGCTGAAAACGCCTGTTCGGAACATTTCCTTAATGTTGACTATAAATCATAAACTAAGCATTTTTCAGCTGAAATAATGAATGTAGTCCTCTTAATTCTTGCTTCTAAAGCATACGCAAGCAGAAATTTCAATGTACAATGATGTTTTTAAAAAAAACAGTCAAAATGCGCTCCACTCGGGCTGAAAACGCTGTTGGGGACATTTCATTAATGTTGACTACAAATCAAAAACTAAGCATTTTTCAGCTGAAATAATGAATGTAGTCCTCTTAATTCTTGCTTCTAAAGCATACGCAAGCAGAAATTTCAATGTACAATGATGTTTTTAAAAAAAGGGTCAAAATGTGCTCCACTCGGGCTGAAAACGCTTGTTTGGAACATTTCATTATTGTTGACTATAAATCATAAACTAAGCATTTTTCAGCTGAAATAATGAATGTAGTCCTCTTAATTCTTGCTTCCAAAGCATACGCAAGCAGAAATTTCAATGTACAATGATGTTTTTAAAAAAAACAGTCAAAATGTGCTCCACTCGGGCTGAAAACGCTGTTGGGGACATTTCATTAATGTTGACTACAAATCAAAAACTAAGCATTTTTCAGCTGAAATAATGAATGTAGTCCTCTTAATTCTTGCTTCTAAAGCATACGCAAGCAGAAATTTCAATGTACAATGATGTTTTTAAAAAAACAGTCAAAATGCGCTCCACTCGGGCTGAAAACGCTGTTGGGGACATTTCATTAATGTTGACTATAAATCATAAACTAAGCATTTTTCAGCTGAAATAATGAATGTAGTCCTCTTAATTCTTGCTTCTAAAGCATACGCAAGCAGAAATTTCAATGTACAATGATGTTTTTAAAAAAACGGTCAAAATGTGCTCCACTCGGGCTGAAAACGCTTGTTTGGGACATTACATTAATGTTGACTATAAATCATAAACTAAGCATTTTTCAGCTGAAATAATGAATGTAGTCCTCTTAATTCTTGCTTCTAAAGCATACGCAAACAGAAATTTCAATGTACAATGATGTTTTTTAAAAAACGGTCAAAATGTGCTCCACTCGGGCTGAAAACGCTTGTTTGGGACATGACATTAATGTTGACTATAAATCATAAACTAAGCATTTTTCAGCTGAAATAATGAATGTAGTCCTCTTAATTCTTGCTTCTAAAGCATACGCAAGCAGAAATTTCAATGTACAATGATGTTTTTAAAAAAAGGGTCAAAATGTGCTCCACTCGGGCTGAAAACGCTTGTTTGGAACATTTCATTAATGTTGACTATAAATCATAAACTAAGCATTTTTCAGCTGAAATAATGAATGTAGTCCTCTTAATTCTTGCTTCTAAAGCATACGCAAGCAGAAATTTCAATGTACAATGATGTTTTTAAAAAAACAGTCAAAATGTGCTCCACTCGGGCTGAAAACGCTTGTTTGGGACATGACATTAATGTTGACTATAAATCATAAACTAAGCATTTTTCAGCTGAAATAATGAATGTAGTCCTCTTAATTCTTGCTTCTAAAGCATACGCAAGCAGAAATTTCAATGTACAATGATGTTTTTAAAAAAAGGGTCAAAATGTGCTCCACTCGGGCTGAAAACGCTTGTTTGGAACATTTCCTTAATGTTGACTATAAATCATAAACTAAGCATTTTTCAGCTGAAATAATGAATGTAGTCCTCTTAATTCTTGCTTCTAAAGCATACGCAAGCAGAAATTTCAATGTACAATGATGTTTTTAAAAAAACAGTCAAAATGTGCTCCACTCGGGCTGAAAACGCTTGTTTGGGACATGACATTAATGTTGACTATAAATCATAAACTAAGCATTTTTCAGCTGAAATAATGAATGTAGTCCTCTTAATTCTTGCTTCTAAAGCATACGCAAGCAGAAATTTCAAAGTACAATGATCTTTTTAAAAAAACGGTCAAAATGTGCTCCACTCGGGCTGAAAACGCTTGTTTGGAACATTTCATTAATGTTGACTATAAATCATAAACTAAGCATTTTTCAGCTGAAATAATGAATGTAGTCCTCTTAATTCTTGCTTCTAAAGCATACGCAAGCAGAAATTTCAATGTACAATGATGTTTTTAAAAAAAACAGTCAAAATGTGCTCCACTCGGGCTGAAAACGCTTGTTTGGGACATGACATTAATGTTGACTATAAATCATAAACTAAGCATTTTTCAGCTGAAATAATGAATGTAGTCCTCTTAATTCTTGCTTCTAAAGCATACGCAAGCAGAAATTTCAAAGTACAATGATCTTTTTAAAAAAACGGTCAAAATGTGCTCCACTCGGGCTGAAAACGCTTGTTTGGAACATTTCATTAATGTTGACTATAAATCATAAACTAAGCATTTTTCAGCTGAAATAATGAATGTAGTCCTCTTAATTCTTGCTTCTAAAGCATACGCAAGCAGAAATTTCAATGTACAATGATGTTTTTAAAAAAAACAGTCAAAATGTGCTCCACTCGGGCTGAAAACGCTGTTGGGGACATTTCATTAATGTTGACTATAAATCAAAAACTAAGCATTTTTCAGCTGAAATAATGAATGTAGTCCTCTTAATTCTTGCTTCTAAAGCATACGCAAGCAGAAATTTCAATGTACAATGATGTTTTTAAAAAAACAGTCAAAATGTGCTCCACTCGGGCTGAAAACGCTGTTGGGGACATTTCATTAATGTTGACTATAAATCATAAACTAAGCATTTTTCAGCTGAAATAATGAATGTAGTCCTCTTAATTCTTGCTTCTAAAGCATAAGCAAGCAGAAATTTTAATGTACAATGATGTTTTAAAAAAACAGTCAAAATGTGCTCCACTCGGGCTGAAAACGCTTGTTTGGGACATGACATTAATGTTGACTATAAATCATAAACTAAGCATTTTTCAGCTGAAATAATGAATGTAGTCCTCTTAATTCTTGCTTCTAAAGCATACGCAAGCAGAAATTTCAATGTACAATGATGTTTTTAAAAAAAGGGTCAAAATGTGCTCCACTCGGGCTGAAAACGCTTGTTTGGAACATTTCATTAATGTTGACTATAAATCATAAACTAAGCATTTTTCAGCTGAAATAATGAATGTAGTCCTCTTAATTCTCGCTTCTAAAGCATACGCAAGCAGAAATTTCAATGTACAATGATGTTTTTAAAAAAACAGTCAAAATGTGCTCCACTCGGGCTGAAAACGCTTGTTTGGGACATGACATTAATGTTAACTATAAATCATAAACTAAGCATTTTTCAGCTGAAATAATGAATGTAGTCCTCTTAATTCTTGCTTCTAAAGCATACGCAAGCAGAAATTTCAATGTACAATGATGTTTTTAAAAAAAGGGTCAAAATGTGCTCCACTCGGGCTGAAAACGCTTGTTTGGAACATTTCATTAATGTTGACTATAAATCATAAACTAAGCATTTTTCAGCTGAAATAATGAATGTAGTCCTCTTAATTCTTGCTTCTAAAGCATACGCAAGCAGAAATTTCAATGTACAATGATGTTTTTAAAAAAAACAGTCAAAATGTGCTCCACTCGGGCTGAAAACGCTGTTGGGGACATTTCATTAATGTTGACTATAAATCAAAAACTAAGCATTTTTCAGCTGAAATAATGAATGTAGTCCTCTTAATTCTTGCTTCTAAAGCATACGCAAGCAGAAATTTCAATGTACAATGATGTTTTTAAAAAAACAGTCAAAATGTGCTCCACTCGGGCTGAAAACGCTGTTGGGGACATTTCATTAATGTTGACTATAAATCATAAACTAAGCATTTTTCAGCTGAAATAATGAATGTAGTCCTCTTAATTCTTGCTTCTAAAGCATACGCAAGCAGAAATTTCAATGTACAATGATGTTTTTAAAAAAACGGTCAAAATGTGCTCCACTCGTGCTGAAAACGCTTGTTTGGGACATTACATTAATGTTGACTATAAATCATAAACTAAGCATTTTTCAGCTGAAATAATGAATGTAGTCCTCTTAATTCTTGCTTCCAAAGCATACGCAAGCAGAAATTTCAATGTACAATGATGTTTTTAAAAAAAACAGTCAAAATGTGCTCCACTCGGGCTGAAAACGCTGTTGGGGACATTTCATTAATGTTGACTACAAATCAAAAACTAAGCATTTTTCAGCTGAAATAATGAATGTAGTCCTCTTAATTCTTGCTTCTAAAGCATACGCAAGCAGAAATTTCAATGTACAATGATGTTTTTAAAAAAAACAGTCAAAATGCGCTCCACTCGGGCTGAAAACGCTGTTGGGGACATTTCATTAATGTTGACTATAAATCATAAACTAAGCATTTTTCAGCTGAAATAATGAATGTAGTCCTCTTAATTCTTGCTTCTAAAGCATACGCAAACAGAAATTTCAATGTACAATGATGTTTTTTAAAAAACGGTCAAAATGTGCTCCACTCGGGCTGAAAACGCTTGTTTGGGACATGACATTAATGTTGACTATAAATCATAAACTAAGCATTTTTCAGCTGAAATAATGAATGTAGTCCTCTTAATTCTTGCTTCTAAAGCATACGCAAGCAGAAATTTCAATGTACAATGATGTTTTTAAAAAAAGGGTCAAAATGTGCTCCACTCGGGCTGAAAACGCTTGTTTGGAACATTTCATTAATGTTGACTATAAATCATAAACTAAGCATTTTTCAGCTGAAATAATGAATGTAGTCCTCTTAATTCTTGCTTCTAAAGCATACGCAAGCAGAAATTTCAATGTACAATGATGTTTTTAAAAAAACAGTCAAAATGTGCTCCACTCGGGCTGAAAACGCTTGTTTGGGACATGACATTAATGTTGACTATAAATCATAAACTAAGCATTTTTCAGCTGAAATAATGAATGTAGTCCTCTTAATTCTTGCTTCTAAAGCATACGCAAGCAGAAATTTCAATGTACAATGATGTTTTTAAAAAAACAGTCAAAATGTGCTCCACTCGGGCTGAAAACGCTTGTTTGGGACATGACATTAATGTTGACTATAAATCATAAACTAAGCATTTTTCAGCTGAAATAATGAATGTAGTCCTCTTAATTCTTGCTTCTAAAGCATACGCAAGCAGAAATTTCAATGTACAATGATGTTTTTAAAAAAAGGGTCAAAATGTGCTCCACTCGGGCTGAAAACGCTTGTTTGGAACATTTCCTTAATGTTGACTATAAATCATAAACTAAGCATTTTTCAGCTGAAATAATGAATGTAGTCCTCTTAATTCTTGCTTCTAAAGCATACGCAAGCAGAAATTTCAATGTACAATGATGTTTTTAAAAAAACAGTCAAAATGTGCTCCACTCGGGCTGAAAACGCTTGTTTGGGACATGACATTAATGTTGACTATAAATCATAAACTAAGCATTTTTCAGCTGAAATAATGAATGTAGTCCTCTTAATTCTTGCTTCTAAAGCATACGCAAGCAGAAATTTCAAAGTACAATGATCTTTTTAAAAAAACGGTCAAAATGTGCTCCACTCGGGCTGAAAACGCTTGTTTGGAACATTTCATTAATGTTGACTATAAATCATAAACTAAGCATTTTTCAGCTGAAATAATGAATGTAGTCCTCTTAATTCTTGCTTCTAAAGCATACGCAAGCAGAAATTTCAATGTACAATGATGTTTTTAAAAAAAACAGTCAAAATGTGCTCCACTCGGGCTGAAAACGCTGTTGGGGACATTTCATTAATGTTGACTATAAATCAAAAACTAAGCATTTTTCAGCTGAAATAATGAATGTAGTCCTCTTAATTCTTGCTTCTAAAGCATACGCAAGCAGAAATTTCAATGTACAATGATGTTTTTAAAAAAACAGTCAAAATGTGCTCCACTCGGGCTGAAAACGCTGTTGGGGACATTTCATTAATGTTGACTATAAATCATAAACTAAGCATTTTTCAGCTGAAATAATGAATGTAGTCCTCTTAATTCTTGCTTCTAAAGCATAAGCAAGCAGAAATTTTAATGTACAATGATGTTTTAAAAAAACAGTCAAAATGTGCTCCACTCGGGCTGAAAACGCTTGTTTGGGACATGACATTAATGTTGACTATAAATCATAAACTAAGCATTTTTCAGCTGAAATAATGAATGTAGTCCTCTTAATTCTTGCTTCTAAAGCATACGCAAGCAGAAATTTCAATGTACAATGATGTTTTTAAAAAAAGGGTCAAAATGTGCTCCACTCGGGCTGAAAACGCTTGTTTGGAACATTTCATTAATGTTGACTATAAATCATAAACTAAGCATTTTTCAGCTGAAATAATGAATGTAGTCCTCTTAATTCTCGCTTCTAAAGCATACTTAAGCAGAAATTTCAATGTACAATGATGTTTTTAAAAAAACAGTCAAAATGTGCTCCACTCGGGCTGAAAACGCTTGTTTGGGACATGACATTAATGTTAACTATAAATCATAAACTAAGCATTTTTCAGCTGAAATAATGAATGTAGTCCTCTTAATTCTTGCTTCTAAAGCATACGCAAGCAGAAATTTCAATGTACAATGATGTTTTTAAAAAAAGGGTCAAAATGTGCTCCACTCGGGCTGAAAACGCTTGTTTGGAACATTTCATTAATGTTGACTATAAATCATAAACTAAGCATTTTTCAGCTGAAATAATGAATGTAGTCCTCTTAATTCTTGCTTCTAAAGCATACGCAAGCAGAAATTTCAATGTACAATGATGTTTTTAAAAAAAACAGTCAAAATGTGCTCCACTCGGGCTGAAAACGCTGTTGGGGACATTTCATTAATGTTGACTATAAATCAAAAACTAAGCATTTTTCAGCTGAAATAATGAATGTAGTCCTCTTAATTCTTGCTTCTAAAGCATACGCAAGCAGAAATTTCAATGTACAATGATGTTTTTAAAAAAACAGTCAAAATGTGCTCCACTCGGGCTGAAAACGCTGTTGGGGACATTTCATTAATGTTGACTATAAATCATAAACTAAGCATTTTTCAGCTGAAATAATGAATGTAGTCCTCTTAATTCTTGCTTCTAAAGCATACGCAAGCAGAAATTTCAATGTACAATGATGTTTTTAAAAAAACGGTCAAAATGTGCTCCACTCGTGCTGAAAACGCTTGTTTGGGACATTACATTAATGTTGACTATAAATCATAAACTAAGCATTTTTCAGCTGAAATAATGAATGTAGTCCTCTTAATTCTTGCTTCTAAAGCATACGCAAACAGAAATTTCAATGTACAATGATGTTTTTTAAAAAACGGTCAAAATGTGCTCCACTCGGGCTGAAAACGCTTGTTCGGAACATTTCCTTAATGTTGACTATAAATCATAAACTAAGCATTTTTCAGCTGAAATAATGAATGTAGTCCTCTTAATTCTTGCTTCTAAAGCATACGCAAGCAGAAATTTCAATGTACAATGATGTTTTTAAAAAAAACAGTCAAAATGCGCTCCACTCGGGCTGAAAACGCTGTTGGGGACATTTCATTAATGTTGACTACAAATCAAAAACTAAGCATTTTTCAGCTGAAATAATGAATGTAGTCCTCTTAATTCTTGCTTCTAAAGCATACGCAAGCAGAAATTTCAATGTACAATGATGTTTTTAAAAAAAGGGTCAAAATGTGCTCCACTCGGGCTGAAAACGCTTGTTTGGAACATTTCATTAATGTTGACTATAAATCATAAACTAAGCATTTTTCAGCTGAAATAATGAATGTAGTCCTCTTAATTCTTGCTTCCAAAGCATACGCAAGCAGAAATTTCAATGTACAATGATGTTTTTAAAAAAAACAGTCAAAATGTGCTCCACTCGGGCTGAAAACGCTGTTGGGGACATTTCATTAATGTTGACTACAAATCAAAAACTAAGCATTTTTCAGCTGAAATAATGAATGTAGTCCTCTTAATTCTTGCTTCTAAAGCATACGCAAGCAGAAATTTCAATGTACAATGATGTTTTTAAAAAAAACAGTCAAAATGCGCTCCACTCGGGCTGAAAACGCTGTTGGGGACATTTCATTAATGTTGACTATAAATCATAAACTAAGCATTTTTCAGCTGAAATAATGAATGTAGTCCTCTTAATTCTTGCTTCTAAAGCATACGCAAGCAGAAATTTCAATGTACAATGATGTTTTTAAAAAAACGGTCAAAATGTGCTCCACTCGGGCTGAAAACGCTTGTTTGGGACATTACATTAATGTTGACTATAAATCATAAACTAAGCATTTTTCAGCTGAAATAATGAATGTAGTCCTCTTAATTCTTGCTTCCAAAGCATACGCAAGCAGAAATTTCAATGTACAATGATGTTTTTAAAAAAAACAGTCAAAATGTGCTCCACTCGGGCTGAAAACGCTGTTGGGGACATTTCATTAATGTTGACTACAAATCAAAAACTAAGCATTTTTCAGCTGAAATAATGAATGTAGTCCTCTTAATTCTTGCTTCTAAAGCATACGCAAGCAGAAATTTCAATGTACAATGATGTTTTTAAAAAAAACAGTCAAAATGCGCTCCACTCGGGCTGAAAACGCTGTTGGGGACATTTCATTAATGTTGACTATAAATCATAAACTAAGCATTTTTCAGCTGAAATAATGAATGTAGTCCTCTTAATTCTTGCTTCTAAAGCATACGCAAACAGAAATTTCAATGTACAATGATGTTTTTTAAAAAACGGTCAAAATGTGCTCCACTCGGGCTGAAAACGCTTGTTTGGGACATGACATTAATGTTGACTATAAATCATAAACTAAGCATTTTTCAGCTGAAATAATGAATGTAGTCCTCTTAATTCTTGCTTCTAAAGCATACGCAAGCAGAAATTTCAATGTACAATGATGTTTTTAAAAAAAGGGTCAAAATGTGCTCCACTCGGGCTGAAAACGCTTGTTTGGAACATTTCATTAATGTTGACTATAAATCATAAACTAAGCATTTTTCAGCTGAAATAATGAATGTAGTCCTCTTAATTCTTGCTTCTAAAGCATACGCAAGCAGAAATTTCAATGTACAATGATGTTTTTAAAAAAACAGTCAAAATGTGCTCCACTCGGGCTGAAAACGCTTGTTTGGGACATGACATTAATGTTGACTATAAATCATAAACTAAGCATTTTTCAGCTGAAATAATGAATGTAGTCCTCTTAATTCTTGCTTCTAAAGCATACGCAAGCAGAAATTTCAATGTACAATGATGTTTTTAAAAAAAGGGTCAAAATGTGCTCCACTCGGGCTGAAAACGCTTGTTTGGAACATTTCCTTAATGTTGACTATAAATCATAAACTAAGCATTTTTCAGCTGAAATAATGAATGTAGTCCTCTTAATTCTTGCTTCTAAAGCATACGCAAGCAGAAATTTCAATGTACAATGATGTTTTTAAAAAAACAGTCAAAATGTGCTCCACTCGGGCTGAAAACGCTTGTTTGGGACATGACATTAATGTTGACTATAAATCATAAACTAAGCATTTTTCAGCTGAAATAATGAATGTAGTCCTCTTAATTCTTGCTTCTAAAGCATACGCAAGCAGAAATTTCAAAGTACAATGATCTTTTTAAAAAAACGGTCAAAATGTGCTCCACTCGGGCTGAAAACGCTTGTTTGGAACATTTCATTAATGTTGACTATAAATCATAAACTAAGCATTTTTCAGCTGAAATAATGAATGTAGTCCTCTTAATTCTTGCTTCTAAAGCATACGCAAGCAGAAATTTCAATGTACAATGATGTTTTTAAAAAAAACAGTCAAAATGTGCTCCACTCGGGCTGAAAACGCTGTTGGGGACATTTCATTAATGTTGACTATAAATCAAAAACTAAGCATTTTTCAGCTGAAATAATGAATGTAGTCCTCTTAATTCTTGCTTCTAAAGCATACGCAAGCAGAAATTTCAATGTACAATGATGTTTTTAAAAAAACAGTCAAAATGTGCTCCACTCGGGCTGAAAACGCTGTTGGGGACATTTCATTAATGTTGACTATAAATCATAAACTAAGCATTTTTCAGCTGAAATAATGAATGTAGTCCTCTTAATTCTTGCTTCTAAAGCATAAGCAAGCAGAAATTTTAATGTACAATGATGTTTTAAAAAAACAGTCAAAATGTGCTCCACTCGGGCTGAAAACGCTTGTTTGGGACATGACATTAATGTTGACTATAAATCATAAACTAAGCATTTTTCAGCTGAAATAATGAATGTAGTCCTCTTAATTCTTGCTTCTAAAGCATACGCAAGCAGAAATTTCAATGTACAATGATGTTTTTAAAAAAAGGGTCAAAATGTGCTCCACTCGGGCTGAAAACGCTTGTTTGGAACATTTCATTAATGTTGACTATAAATCATAAACTAAGCATTTTTCAGCTGAAATAATGAATGTAGTCCTCTTAATTCTCGCTTCTAAAGCATACGCAAGCAGAAATTTCAATGTACAATGATGTTTTTAAAAAAACAGTCAAAATGTGCTCCACTCGGGCTGAAAACGCTTGTTTGGGACATGACATTAATGTTAACTATAAATCATAAACTAAGCATTTTTCAGCTGAAATAATGAATGTAGTCCTCTTAATTCTTGCTTCTAAAGCATACGCAAGCAGAAATTTCAATGTACAATGATGTTTTTAAAAAAAGGGTCAAAATGTGCTCCACTCGGGCTGAAAACGCTTGTTTGGAACATTTCATTAATGTTGACTATAAATCATAAACTAAGCATTTTTCAGCTGAAATAATGAATGTAGTCCTCTTAATTCTTGCTTCTAAAGCATACGCAAGCAGAAATTTCAATGTACAATGATGTTTTTAAAAAAAACAGTCAAAATGTGCTCCACTCGGGCTGAAAACGCTGTTGGGGACATTTCATTAATGTTGACTATAAATCAAAAACTAAGCATTTTTCAGCTGAAATAATGAATGTAGTCCTCTTAATTCTTGCTTCTAAAGCATACGCAAGCAGAAATTTCAATGTACAATGATGTTTTTAAAAAAACAGTCAAAATGTGCTCCACTCGGGCTGAAAACGCTGTTGGGGACATTTCATTAATGTTGACTATAAATCATAAACTAAGCATTTTTCAGCTGAAATAATGAATGTAGTCCTCTTAATTCTTGCTTCTAAAGCATACGCAAGCAGAAATTTCAATGTACAATGATGTTTTTAAAAAAACGGTCAAAATGTTCTCCACTCGGGCTGAAAACGCTTGTTTGGGACATTACATTAATGTTGACTATAAATCATAAACTAAGCATTTTTCAGCTGAAATAATGAATGTAGTCCTCTTAATTCTTGCTTCTAAAGCATACGCAAACAGAAATTTCAATGTACAATGATGTTTTTTAAAAAACGGTCAAAATGTGCTCCACTCGGGCTGAAAACGCTTGTTCGGAACATTTCCTTAATGTTGACTATAAATCATAAACTAAGCATTTTTCAGCTGAAATAATGAATGTAGTCCTCTTAATTCTTGCTTCTAAAGCATACGCAAGCAGAAATTTCAATGTACAATGATGTTTTTAAAAAAAACAGTCAAAATGCGCTCCACTCGGGCTGAAAACGCTGTTGGGGACATTTCATTAATGTTGACTATAAATCATAAACTAAGCATTTTTCAGCTGAAATAATGAATGTAGTCCTCTTAATTCTTGCTTCTAAAGCATACGCAAGCAGAAATTTCAATGTACAATGATGTTTTTAAAAAAACGGTCAAAATGTGCTCCACTCGGGCTGAAAACGCTTGTTTGGGACATTACATTAATGTTGACTATAAATCATAAACTAAGCATTTTTCAGCTGAAATAATGAATGTAGTCCTCTTAATTCTTGCTTCTAAAGCATACGCAAGCAGAAATTTCAATGTACAATGATGTTTTTAAAAAAACAGTCAAAATGTGCTCCACTCGGGCTGAAAACGCTTGTTTGGGACATGACATTAATGTTGACTATAAATCATAAACTAAGCATTTTTCAGCTGAAATAATGAATGTAGTCCTCTTAATTCTTGCTTCTAAAGCATACGCAAGCAGAAATTTCAATGTACAATGATGTTTTTAAAAAAACGGTCAAAATGTGCTCCACTCGGGCTGAAAACGCTTGTTCGGAACATTTCCTTAATGTTGACTATAAATCATAAACTAAGCATTTTTCAGCTGAAATAATGAATGTAGTCCTCTTAATTCTTGCTTCTAAAGCATACGCAAGCAGAAATTTCAATGTACAATGATGTTTTTAAAAAAAACAGTCAAAATGCGCTCCACTCGGGCTGAAAACGCTGTTGGGGACATTTCATTAATGTTGACTATAAATCATAAACTAAGCATTTTTCAGCTGAAATAATGAATGTAGTCCTCTTAATTCTTGCTTCTAAAGCATACGCAAGCAGAAATTTCAATGTACAATGATGTTTTTAAAAAAACGGTCAAAATGTGCTCCACTCGGGCTGAAAACGCTTGTTCGGAACATTTCCTTAATGTTGACTATAAATCATAAACTAAGCATTTTTCAGCTGAAATAATGAATGTAGTCCTCTTAATTCTTGCTTCTAAAGCATACGCAAGCAGAAATTTCAATGTACAATGATGTTTTTAAAAAAAACAGTCAAAATGTGCTCCACTCGGGCTGAAAACGCTGTTGGGGACATTTCATTAATGTTGACTACAAATCAAAAACTAAGCATTTTTCAGCTGAAATAATGAATGTAGTCCTCTTAATTCTTGCTTCTAAAGCATTCGCAAGCAGAAATTTCAATGTACAATGATGTTTTTAAAAAAACAGTCAAAATGTGCTCCACTCGGGCTGAAAACGCTGTTGGGGACATTTCCTTAATGTTGACTATAAATCATAAACTAAGCATTTTTCAGCTGAAATAATGAATGTAGTCCTCTTAATTCTTGCTTCTAAAGCATACGCAAGCAGAAATTTCAATGTACAATGATGTTTTTAAAAAAACAGTCAAAATGTGCTCCACTCGGGCTGAAAACGCTTGTTTGGGACATGACATTAATGTTGACTATAAATCATAAACTAAGCATTTTTCAGCTGAAATAATGAATGTAGTCCTCTTAATTCTTGCTTCTAAAGCATACGCAAGCAGAAATTTCAATGTACAATGATGTTTTTAAAAAAAACAGTCAAAATGTGCTCCACTCGGGCTGAAAACGCTGTTGGGGACATTTCATTAATGTTGACTACAAATCAAAAACTAAGCATTTTTCAGCTGAAATAATGAATGTAGTCCTCTTAATTCTTGCTTCTAAAGCATTCGCAAGCAGAAATTTCAATGTACAATGATGTTTTTAAAAAAACAGTCAAAATGTGCTCCACTCGGGCTGAAAACGCTGTTGGGGACATTTCATTAATGTTGACTATAAATCATAAACTAAGCATTTTTCAGCTGAAATAATGAATGTAGTCCTCTTAATTCTTGCTTCTAAAGCATACGCAAGCAGAAATTTCAATGTACAATGATGTTTTTAAAAAAACGGTCAAAATGTGCTCCACTCGGGCTGAAAACGCTTGTTTGGGACATTACATTAATGTTGACTATAAATCATAAACTAAGCATTTTTCAGCTGAAATAATGAATGTAGTCCTCTTAATTCTTGCTTCTAAAGCATACGCAAACAGAAATTTCAATGTACAATGATGTTTTTTAAAAAACGGTCAAAATGTGCTCCACTCGGGCTGAAAACGCTTGTTCGGAACATTTCCTTAATGTTGACTATAAATCATAAACTAAGCATTTTTCAGCTGAAATAATGAATGTAGTCCTCTTAATTCTTGCTTCTAAAGCATACGCAAGCAGAAATTTCAATGTACAATGATGTTTTTAAAAAAAACAGTCAAAATGCGCTCCACTCGGGCTGAAAACGCTGTTGGGGACATTTCATTAATGTTGACTACAAATCAAAAACTAAGCATTTTTCAGCTGAAATAATGAATGTAGTCCTCTTAATTCTTGCTTCTAAAGCATTCGCAAGCAGAAATTTCAATGTACAATGATGTTTTTAAAAAAAGGTCAAAATGTGCTCCACTCGGGCTGAAAACGCTTGTTTGGAACATTTCATTAATGTTGACTATAAATCATAAACTAAGCATTTTTCAGCTGAAATAATGAATGTAGTCCTCTTAATTCTTGCTTCTAAAGCATACGCAAGCAGAAATTTCAATGTACAATGATGTTTTTAAAAAAACGGTCAAAATGTGCTCCACTCGGGCTGAAAACGCTTGTTTGGGACATGACATTAATGTTGACTATAAATCATAAACTAAGCATTTTTCAGCTGAAATAATGAATGTAGTCCTCTTAATTCTTGCTTCTAAAGCATACGCAAACAGAAATTTCAATGTACAATGATGTTTTTTAAAAAACGGTCAAAATGTGCTCCACTCGGGCTGAAAACGCTTGTTCGGAACATTTCCTTAATGTTGACTATAAATCATAAACTAAGCATTTTTCAGCTGAAATAATGAATGTAGTCCTCTTAATTCTTGCTTCTAAAGCATACGCAAGCAGAAATTTCAATGTACAATGATGTTTTTAAAAAAACGGTCAAAATGTGCTCCACTCGGGCTGAAAACGCTTGTTCGGAACATTTCCTTAATGTTGACTATAAATCATAAACTAAGCATTTTTCAGCTGAAATAATGAATGTAGTCCTCTTAATTCTTGCTTCTAAAGCATACGCAAGCAGAAATTTCAATGTACAATGATGTTTTTAAAAAAAACAGTCAAAATGTGCTCCACTCGGGCTGAAAACGCTGTTGGGGACATTTCATTAATGTTGACTACAAATCAAAAACTAAGCATTTTTCAGCTGAAATAATGAATGTAGTCCTCTTAATTCTTGCTTCTAAAGCATTCGCAAGCAGAAATTTCAATGTACAATGATGTTTTTAAAAAAACAGTCAAAATGTGCTCCACTCGGGCTGAAAACGCTGTTGGGGACATTTCATTAATGTTGACTATAAATCATAAACTAAGCATTTTTCAGCTGAAATAATGAATGTAGTCCTCTTAATTCTTGCTTCTAAAGCATACGCAAGCAGAAATTTCAATGTACAATGATGTTTTTAAAAAAACAGTCAAAATGTGCTCCACTCGGGCTGAAAACGCTTGTTTGGGACATGACATTAATGTTGACTATAAATCATAAACTAAGCATTTTTCAGCTGAAATAATGAATGTAGTCCTCTTAATTCTTGCTTCTAAAGCATACGCAAGCAGAAATTTCAATGTACAATGATGTTTTTACAAAAACGGTCAAAATGTGCTCCACTCGGGCTGAAAACGCTTGTTTGGAACATTTCATTAATGTTGACTATAAATCATAAACTAAGCATTTTTCAGCTGAAATAATGAATGTAGTCCTCTTAATTCTTGCTTCTAAAGCATACGCAAGCAGAAATTTCAATGTACAATGATGTTTTTAAAAAAACAGTCAAAATGTGCTCCACTCGGGCTGAAAACGCTGTTGGGGACATTTCATTAATGTTGACTATAAATCATAAACTAAGCATTTTTCAGCTGAAATAATGAATGTAGTCCTCTTAATTCTTGCTTCTAAAGCATAAGCAAGCAGAAATTTTAATGTACAATGATGTTTTAAAAAAACAGTCAAAATGTGCTCCACTCGGGCTGAAAACGCTTGTTTGGGACATGACATTAATGTTGACTATAAATCATAAACTAAGCATTTTTCAGCTGAAATAATGAATGTAGTCCTCTTAATTCTTGCTTCTAAAGCATACGCAAGCAGAAATTTCAATGTACAATGATGTTTTTAAAAAAAGGGTCAAAATGTGCTCCACTCGGGCTGAAAACGCTTGTTTGGAACATTTCATTAATGTTGACTATAAATCATAAACTAAGCATTTTTCAGCTGAAATAATGAATGTAGTCCTCTTAATTCTCGCTTCTAAAGCATACGCAAGCAGAAATTTCAATGTACAATGATGTTTTTAAAAAAACAGTCAAAATGTGCTCCACTCGGGCTGAAAACGCTTGTTTGGGACATGACATTAATGTTAACTATAAATCATAAACTAAGCATTTTTCAGCTGAAATAATGAATGTAGTCCTCTTAATTCTTGCTTCTAAAGCATACGCAAGCAGAAATTTCAATGTACAATGATGTTTTTAAAAAAAGGGTCAAAATGTGCTCCACTCGGGCTGAAAACGCTTGTTTGGAACATTTCATTAATGTTGACTATAAATCATAAACTAAGCATTTTTCAGCTGAAATAATGAATGTAGTCCTCTTAATTCTTGCTTCTAAAGCATACGCAAGCAGAAATTTCAATGTACAATGATGTTTTTAAAAAAAACAGTCAAAATGTGCTCCACTCGGGCTGAAAACGCTGTTGGGGACATTTCATTAATGTTGACTATAAATCAAAAACTAAGCATTTTTCAGCTGAAATAATGAATGTAGTCCTCTTAATTCTTGCTTCTAAAGCATACGCAAGCAGAAATTTCAATGTACAATGATGTTTTTAAAAAAACAGTCAAAATGTGCTCCACTCGGGCTGAAAACGCTGTTGGGGACATTTCATTAATGTTGACTATAAATCATAAACTAAGCATTTTTCAGCTGAAATAATGAATGTAGTCCTCTTAATTCTTGCTTCTAAAGCATACGCAAGCAGAAATTTCAATGTACAATGATGTTTTTAAAAAAACGGTCAAAATGTTCTCCACTCGGGCTGAAAACGCTTGTTTGGGACATTACATTAATGTTGACTATAAATCATAAACTAAGCATTTTTCAGCTGAAATAATGAATGTAGTCCTCTTAATTCTTGCTTCTAAAGCATACGCAAACAGAAATTTCAATGTACAATGATGTTTTTTAAAAAACGGTCAAAATGTGCTCCACTCGGGCTGAAAACGCTTGTTCGGAACATTTCCTTAATGTTGACTATAAATCATAAACTAAGCATTTTTCAGCTGAAATAATGAATGTAGTCCTCTTAATTCTTGCTTCTAAAGCATACGCAAGCAGAAATTTCAATGTACAATGATGTTTTTAAAAAAAACAGTCAAAATGCGCTCCACTCGGGCTGAAAACGCTGTTGGGGACATTTCATTAATGTTGACTATAAATCATAAACTAAGCATTTTTCAGCTGAAATAATGAATGTAGTCCTCTTAATTCTTGCTTCTAAAGCATACGCAAGCAGAAATTTCAATGTACAATGATGTTTTTAAAAAAACGGTCAAAATGTGCTCCACTCGGGCTGAAAACGCTTGTTTGGGACATTACATTAATGTTGACTATAAATCATAAACTAAGCATTTTTCAGCTGAAATAATGAATGTAGTCCTCTTAATTCTTGCTTCTAAAGCATACGCAAGCAGAAATTTCAATGTACAATGATGTTTTTAAAAAAACAGTCAAAATGTGCTCCACTCGGGCTGAAAACGCTTGTTTGGGACATGACATTAATGTTGACTATAAATCATAAACTAAGCATTTTTCAGCTGAAATAATGAATGTAGTCCTCTTAATTCTTGCTTCTAAAGCATACGCAAGCAGAAATTTCAATGTACAATGATGTTTTTAAAAAAACGGTCAAAATGTGCTCCACTCGGGCTGAAAACGCTTGTTCGGAACATTTCCTTAATGTTGACTATAAATCATAAACTAAGCATTTTTCAGCTGAAATAATGAATGTAGTCCTCTTAATTCTTGCTTCTAAAGCATACGCAAGCAGAAATTTCAATGTACAATGATGTTTTTAAAAAAAACAGTCAAAATGCGCTCCACTCGGGCTGAAAACGCTGTTGGGGACATTTCATTAATGTTGACTATAAATCATAAACTAAGCATTTTTCAGCTGAAATAATGAATGTAGTCCTCTTAATTCTTGCTTCTAAAGCATACGCAAGCAGAAATTTCAATGTACAATGATGTTTTTAAAAAAACGGTCAAAATGTGCTCCACTCGGGCTGAAAACGCTTGTTCGGAACATTTCCTTAATGTTGACTATAAATCATAAACTAAGCATTTTTCAGCTGAAATAATGAATGTAGTCCTCTTAATTCTTGCTTCTAAAGCATACGCAAGCAGAAATTTCAATGTACAATGATGTTTTTAAAAAAAACAGTCAAAATGTGCTCCACTCGGGCTGAAAACGCTGTTGGGGACATTTCATTAATGTTGACTACAAATCAAAAACTAAGCATTTTTCAGCTGAAATAATGAATGTAGTCCTCTTAATTCTTGCTTCTAAAGCATTCGCAAGCAGAAATTTCAATGTACAATGATGTTTTTAAAAAAACAGTCAAAATGTGCTCCACTCGGGCTGAAAACGCTGTTGGGGACATTTCCTTAATGTTGACTATAAATCATAAACTAAGCATTTTTCAGCTGAAATAATGAATGTAGTCCTCTTAATTCTTGCTTCTAAAGCATACGCAAGCAGAAATTTCAATGTACAATGATGTTTTTAAAAAAACAGTCAAAATGTGCTCCACTCGGGCTGAAAACGCTTGTTTGGGACATGACATTAATGTTGACTATAAATCATAAACTAAGCATTTTTCAGCTGAAATAATGAATGTAGTCCTCTTAATTCTTGCTTCTAAAGCATACGCAAGCAGAAATTTCAATGTACAATGATGTTTTTAAAAAAAACAGTCAAAATGTGCTCCACTCGGGCTGAAAACGCTGTTGGGGACATTTCATTAATGTTGACTACAAATCAAAAACTAAGCATTTTTCAGCTGAAATAATGAATGTAGTCCTCTTAATTCTTGCTTCTAAAGCATTCGCAAGCAGAAATTTCAATGTACAATGATGTTTTTAAAAAAACAGTCAAAATGTGCTCCACTCGGGCTGAAAACGCTGTTGGGGACATTTCATTAATGTTGACTATAAATCATAAACTAAGCATTTTTCAGCTGAAATAATGAATGTAGTCCTCTTAATTCTTGCTTCTAAAGCATACGCAAGCAGAAATTTCAATGTACAATGATGTTTTTAAAAAAACGGTCAAAATGTGCTCCACTCGGGCTGAAAACGCTTGTTTGGGACATTACATTAATGTTGACTATAAATCATAAACTAAGCATTTTTCAGCTGAAATAATGAATGTAGTCCTCTTAATTCTTGCTTCTAAAGCATACGCAAACAGAAATTTCAATGTACAATGATGTTTTTTAAAAAACGGTCAAAATGTGCTCCACTCGGGCTGAAAACGCTTGTTCGGAACATTTCCTTAATGTTGACTATAAATCATAAACTAAGCATTTTTCAGCTGAAATAATGAATGTAGTCCTCTTAATTCTTGCTTCTAAAGCATACGCAAGCAGAAATTTCAATGTACAATGATGTTTTTAAAAAAAACAGTCAAAATGCGCTCCACTCGGGCTGAAAACGCTGTTGGGGACATTTCATTAATGTTGACTACAAATCAAAAACTAAGCATTTTTCAGCTGAAATAATGAATGTAGTCCTCTTAATTCTTGCTTCTAAAGCATTCGCAAGCAGAAATTTCAATGTACAATGATGTTTTTAAAAAAAGGTCAAAATGTGCTCCACTCGGGCTGAAAACGCTTGTTTGGAACATTTCATTAATGTTGACTATAAATCATAAACTAAGCATTTTTCAGCTGAAATAATGAATGTAGTCCTCTTAATTCTTGCTTCTAAAGCATACGCAAGCAGAAATTTCAATGTACAATGATGTTTTTAAAAAAACGGTCAAAATGTGCTCCACTCGGGCTGAAAACGCTTGTTTGGGACATGACATTAATGTTGACTATAAATCATAAACTAAGCATTTTTCAGCTGAAATAATGAATGTAGTCCTCTTAATTCTTGCTTCTAAAGCATACGCAAACAGAAATTTCAATGTACAATGATGTTTTTTAAAAAACGGTCAAAATGTGCTCCACTCGGGCTGAAAACGCTTGTTCGGAACATTTCCTTAATGTTGACTATAAATCATAAACTAAGCATTTTTCAGCTGAAATAATGAATGTAGTCCTCTTAATTCTTGCTTCTAAAGCATACGCAAGCAGAAATTTCAATGTACAATGATGTTTTTAAAAAAACGGTCAAAATGTGCTCCACTCGGGCTGAAAACGCTTGTTCGGAACATTTCCTTAATGTTGACTATAAATCATAAACTAAGCATTTTTCAGCTGAAATAATGAATGTAGTCCTCTTAATTCTTGCTTCTAAAGCATACGCAAGCAGAAATTTCAATGTACAATGATGTTTTTAAAAAAAACAGTCAAAATGTGCTCCACTCGGGCTGAAAACGCTGTTGGGGACATTTCATTAATGTTGACTACAAATCAAAAACTAAGCATTTTTCAGCTGAAATAATGAATGTAGTCCTCTTAATTCTTGCTTCTAAAGCATTCGCAAGCAGAAATTTCAATGTACAATGATGTTTTTAAAAAAACAGTCAAAATGTGCTCCACTCGGGCTGAAAACGCTGTTGGGGACATTTCATTAATGTTGACTATAAATCATAAACTAAGCATTTTTCAGCTGAAATAATGAATGTAGTCCTCTTAATTCTTGCTTCTAAAGCATACGCAAGCAGAAATTTCAATGTACAATGATGTTTTTAAAAAAACAGTCAAAATGTGCTCCACTCGGGCTGAAAACGCTTGTTTGGGACATGACATTAATGTTGACTATAAATCATAAACTAAGCATTTTTCAGCTGAAATAATGAATGTAGTCCTCTTAATTCTTGCTTCTAAAGCATACGCAAGCAGAAATTTCAATGTACAATGATGTTTTTAAAAAAACGGTCAAAATGTGCTCCACTCGGGCTGAAAACGCTTGTTTGGAACATTTCATTAATGTTGACTATAAATCATAAACTAAGCATTTTTCAGCTGAAATAATGAATGTAGTCCTCTTAATTCTTGCTTCTAAAGCATAAGCAAGCAGAAATTTTAATGTACAATGATGTTTTAAAAAAACAGTCAAAATGTGCTCCACTCGGGCTGAAAACGCTTGTTTGGGACATGACATTAATGTTGACTATAAATCATAAACTAAGCATTTTTCAGCTGAAATAATGAATGTAGTCCTCTTAATTCTTGCTTCTAAAGCATACGCAAGCAGAAATTTCAATGTACAATGATGTTTTTAAAAAAAGGGTCAAAATGTGCTCCACTCGGGCTGAAAACGCTTGTTTGGAACATTTCATTAATGTTGACTATAAATCATAAACTAAGCATTTTTCAGCTGAAATAATGAATGTAGTCCTCTTAATTCTCGCTTCTAAAGCATACGCAAGCAGAAATTTCAATGTACAATGATGTTTTTAAATAAACAGTCAAAATGTGCTCCACTCGGGCTGAAAACGCTTGTTTGGGACATGACATTAATGTTAACTATAAATCATAAACTAAGCATTTTTCAGCTGAAATAATGAATGTAGTCCTCTTAATTCTTGCTTCTAAAGCATACGCAAGCAGAAATTTCAATGTACAATGATGTTTTTAAAAAAAGGGTCAAAATGTGCTCCACTCGGGCTGAAAACGCTTGTTTGGAACATTTCATTAATGTTGACTATAAATCATAAACTAAGCATTTTTCAGCTGAAATAATGAATGTAGTCCTCTTAATTCTTGCTTCTAAAGCATACGCAAGCAGAAATTTCAATGTACAATGATGTTTTTAAAAAAAACAGTCAAAATGTGCTCCACTCGGGCTGAAAACGCTGTTGGGGACATTTCATTAATGTTGACTATAAATCAAAAACTAAGCATTTTTCAGCTGAAATAATGAATGTAGTCCTCTTAATTCTTGCTTCTAAAGCATACGCAAGCAGAAATTTCAATGTACAATGATGTTTTTAAAAAAACAGTCAAAATGTGCTCCACTCGGGCTGAAAACGCTGTTGGGGACATTTCATTAATGTTGACTATAAATCATAAACTAAGCATTTTTCAGCTGAAATAATGAATGTAGTCCTCTTAATTCTTGCTTCTAAAGCATACGCAAGCAGAAATTTCAATGTACAATGATGTTTTTAAAAAAACGGTCAAAATGTGCTCCACTCGGGCTGAAAACGCTTGTTTGGGACATTACATTAATGTTGACTATAAATCATAAACTAAGCATTTTTCAGCTGAAATAATGAATGTAGTCCTCTTAATTCTTGCTTCTAAAGCATACGCAAACAGAAATTTCAATGTACAATGATGTTTTTTAAAAAACGGTCAAAATGTGCTCCACTCGGGCTGAAAACGCTTGTTCGGAACATTTCCTTAATGTTGACTATAAATCATAAACTAAGCATTTTTCAGCTGAAATAATGAATGTAGTCCTCTTAATTCTTGCTTCTAAAGCATACGCAAGCAGAAATTTCAATGTACAATGATGTTTTTAAAAAAAACAGTCAAAATGCGCTCCACTCGGGCTGAAAACGCTGTTGGGGACATTTCATTAATGTTGACTATAAATCATAAACTAAGCATTTTTCAGCTGAAATAATGAATGTAGTCCTCTTAATTCTTGCTTCTAAAGCATACGCAAGCAGAAATTTCAATGTACAATGATGTTTTTAAAAAAACGGTCAAAATGTGCTCCACTCGGGCTGAAAACGCTTGTTTGGGACATTACATTAATGTTGACTATAAATCATAAACTAAGCATTTTTCAGCTGAAATAATGAATGTAGTCCTCTTAATTCTTGCTTCTAAAGCATACGCAAGCAGAAATTTCAATGTACAATGATGTTTTTAAAAAAACAGTCAAAATGTGCTCCACTCGGGCTGAAAACGCTTGTTTGGGACATGACATTAATGTTGACTATAAATCATAAACTAAGCATTTTTCAGCTGAAATAATGAATGTAGTCCTCTTAATTCTTGCTTCTAAAGCATACGCAAGCAGAAATTTCAATGTACAATGATGTTTTTAAAAAAACGGTCAAAATGTGCTCCACTCGGGCTGAAAACGCTTGTTCGGAACATTTCCTTAATGTTGACTATAAATCATAAACTAAGCATTTTTCAGCTGAAATAATGAATGTAGTCCTCTTAATTCTTGCTTCTAAAGCATACGCAAGCAGAAATTTCAATGTACAATGATGTTTTTAAAAAAAACAGTCAAAATGCGCTCCACTCGGGCTGAAAACGCTGTTGGGGACATTTCATTAATGTTGACTATAAATCATAAACTAAGCATTTTTCAGCTGAAATAATGAATGTAGTCCTCTTAATTCTTGCTTCTAAAGCATACGCAAGCAGAAATTTCAATGTACAATGATGTTTTTAAAAAAACGGTCAAAATGTGCTCCACTCGGGCTGAAAACGCTTGTTCGGAACATTTCCTTAATGTTGACTATAAATCATAAACTAAGCATTTTTCAGCTGAAATAATGAATGTAGTCCTCTTAATTCTTGCTTCTAAAGCATACGCAAGCAGAAATTTCAATGTACAATGATGTTTTTAAAAAAAACAGTCAAAATGTGCTCCACTCGGGCTGAAAACGCTGTTGGGGACATTTCATTAATATTGACTACAAATCAAAAACTAAGCATTTTTCAGCTGAAATAATGAATGTAGTCCTCTTAATTCTTGCTTCTAAAGCATTCGCAAACAGAAATTTCAATGTACAATGATGTTTTTAAAAAAACAGTCAAAATGTGCTCCACTCGGGCTGAAAACGCTGTTGGGGACATTTCATTAATGTTGACTATAAATCATAAACTAAGCATTTTTCAGCTGAAATAATGAATGTAGTCCTCTTAATTCTTGCTTCTAAAGCATACGCAAGCAGAAATTTCAATGTACAATGATGTTTTTAAAAAAACAGTCAAAATGTGCTCCACTCGGGCTGAAAACGCTTGTTTGGGACATGACATTAATGTTGACTATAAATCATAAACTAAGCATTTTTCAGCTGAAATAATGAATGTAGTCCTCTTAATTCTTGCTTCTAAAGCATACGCAAGCAGAAATTTCAATGTACAATGATGTTTTTAAAAAAAGGGTCAAAATGTGCTCCACTCGGGCTGAAAACGCTTGTTTGGAACATTTCATTAATGTTGACTATAAATCATAAACTAAGCATTTTTCAGCTGAAATAATGAATGTAGTCCTCTTAATTCTCGCTTCTAAAGCATACGCAAGCAGAAATTTCAATGTACAATGATGTTTTTAAAAAAACAGTCAAAATGTGCTCCACTCGGGCTGAAAACGCTTGTTTGGGACATGACATTAATGTTAACTATAAATCATAAACTAAGCATTTTTCAGCTGAAATAATGAATGTAGTCCTCTTAATTCTTGCTTCTAAAGCATACGCAAGCAGAAATTTCAATGTACAATGATGTTTTTAAAAAAAGGGTCAAAATGTGCTCCACTCGGGCTGAAAACGCTTGTTTGGAACATTTCATTAATGTTGACTATAAATCATAAACTAAGCATTTTTCAGCTGAAATAATGAATGTAGTCCTCTTAATTCTTGCTTCTAAAGCATACGCAAGCAGAAATTTCAATGTACAATGATGTTTTTAAAAAAACGGTCAAAATGTGCTCCACTCGGGCTGAAAACGCTTGTTTGGGACATGACATTAATGTTGACTATAAATCATAAACTAAGCATTTTTCAGCTGAAATAATGAATGTAGTCCTCTTAATTCTTGCTTCTAAAGCATACGCAAACAGAAATTTCAATGTACAATGATGTTTTTTAAAAAACGGTCAAAATGTGCTCCACTCGGGCTGAAAACGCTTGTTCGGAACATTTCCTTAATGTTGACTATAAATCATAAACTAAGCATTTTTCAGCTGAAATAATGAATGTAGTCCTCTTAATTCTTGCTTCTAAAGCATACGCAAGCAGAAATTTCAATGTACAATGATGTTTTTAAAAAAACGGTCAAAATGTGCTCCACTCGGGCTGAAAACGCTTGTTCGGAACATTTCCTTAATGTTGACTATAAATCATAAACTAAGCATTTTTCAGCTGAAATAATGAATGTAGTCCTCTTAATTCTTGCTTCTAAAGCATACGCAAGCAGAAATTTCAATGTACAATGATGTTTTTAAAAAAAACAGTCAAAATGTGCTCCACTCGGGCTGAAAACGCTGTTGGGGACATTTCATTAATGTTGACTACAAATCAAAAACTAAGCATTTTTCAGCTGAAATAATGAATGTAGTCCTCTTAATTCTTGCTTCTAAAGCATTCGCAAGCAGAAATTTCAATGTACAATGATGTTTTTAAAAAAACAGTCAAAATGTGCTCCACTCGGGCTGAAAACGCTGTTGGGGACATTTCATTAATGTTGACTATAAATCATAAACTAAGCATTTTTCAGCTGAAATAATGAATGTAGTCCTCTTAATTCTTGCTTCTAAAGCATACGCAAGCAGAAATTTCAATGTACAATGATGTTTTTAAAAAAACAGTCAAAATGTGCTCCACTCGGGCTGAAAACGCTTGTTTGGGACATGACATTAATGTTGACTATAAATCATAAACTAAGCATTTTTCAGCTGAAATAATGAATGTAGTCCTCTTAATTCTTGCTTCTAAAGCATACGCAAGCAGAAATTTCAATGTACAATGATGTTTTTAAAAAAACGGTCAAAATGTGCTCCACTCGGGCTGAAAACGCTTGTTTGGAACATTTCATTAATGTTGACTATAAATCATAAACTAAGCATTTTTCAGCTGAAATAATGAATGTAGTCCTCTTAATTCTTGCTTCTAAAGCATAAGCAAGCAGAAATTTTAATGTACAATGATGTTTTAAAAAAACAGTCAAAATGTGCTCCACTCGGGCTGAAAACGCTTGTTTGGGACATGACATTAATGTTGACTATAAATCATAAACTAAGCATTTTTCAGCTGAAATAATGAATGTAGTCCTCTTAATTCTTGCTTCTAAAGCATACGCAAGCAGAAATTTCAATGTACAATGATGTTTTTAAAAAAAGGGTCAAAATGTGCTCCACTCGGGCTGAAAACGCTTGTTTGGAACATTTCATTAATGTTGACTATAAATCATAAACTAAGCATTTTTCAGCTGAAATAATGAATGTAGTCCTCTTAATTCTCGCTTCTAAAGCATACGCAAGCAGAAATTTCAATGTACAATGATGTTTTTAAATAAACAGTCAAAATGTGCTCCACTCGGGCTGAAAACGCTTGTTTGGGACATGACATTAATGTTAACTATAAATCATAAACTAAGCATTTTTCAGCTGAAATAATGAATGTAGTCCTCTTAATTCTTGCTTCTAAAGCATACGCAAGCAGAAATTTCAATGTACAATGATGTTTTTAAAAAAAGGGTCAAAATGTGCTCCACTCGGGCTGAAAACGCTTGTTTGGAACATTTCATTAATGTTGACTATAAATCATAAACTAAGCATTTTTCAGCTGAAATAATGAATGTAGTCCTCTTAATTCTTGCTTCTAAAGCATACGCAAGCAGAAATTTCAATGTACAATGATGTTTTTAAAAAAAACAGTCAAAATGTGCTCCACTCGGGCTGAAAACGCTGTTGGGGACATTTCATTAATGTTGACTATAAATCAAAAACTAAGCATTTTTCAGCTGAAATAATGAATGTAGTCCTCTTAATTCTTGCTTCTAAAGCATACGCAAGCAGAAATTTCAATGTACAATGATGTTTTTAAAAAAACAGTCAAAATGTGCTCCACTCGGGCTGAAAACGCTGTTGGGGACATTTCATTAATGTTGACTATAAATCATAAACTAAGCATTTTTCAGCTGAAATAATGAATGTAGTCCTCTTAATTCTTGCTTCTAAAGCATACGCAAGCAGAAATTTCAATGTACAATGATGTTTTTAAAAAAACGGTCAAAATGTGCTCCACTCGGGCTGAAAACGCTTGTTTGGGACATTACATTAATGTTGACTATAAATCATAAACTAAGCATTTTTCAGCTGAAATAATGAATGTAGTCCTCTTAATTCTTGCTTCTAAAGCATACGCAAACAGAAATTTCAATGTACAATGATGTTTTTTAAAAAACGGTCAAAATGTGCTCCACTCGGGCTGAAAACGCTTGTTCGGAACATTTCCTTAATGTTGACTATAAATCATAAACTAAGCATTTTTCAGCTGAAATAATGAATGTAGTCCTCTTAATTCTTGCTTCTAAAGCATACGCAAGCAGAAATTTCAATGTACAATGATGTTTTTAAAAAAAACAGTCAAAATGCGCTCCACTCGGGCTGAAAACGCTGTTGGGGACATTTCATTAATGTTGACTATAAATCATAAACTAAGCATTTTTCAGCTGAAATAATGAATGTAGTCCTCTTAATTCTTGCTTCTAAAGCATACGCAAGCAGAAATTTCAATGTACAATGATGTTTTTAAAAAAACGGTCAAAATGTGCTCCACTCGGGCTGAAAACGCTTGTTTGGGACATTACATTAATGTTGACTATAAATCATAAACTAAGCATTTTTCAGCTGAAATAATGAATGTAGTCCTCTTAATTCTTGCTTCTAAAGCATACGCAAGCAGAAATTTCAATGTACAATGATGTTTTTAAAAAAACAGTCAAAATGTGCTCCACTCGGGCTGAAAACGCTTGTTTGGGACATGACATTAATGTTGACTATAAATCATAAACTAAGCATTTTTCAGCTGAAATAATGAATGTAGTCCTCTTAATTCTTGCTTCTAAAGCATACGCAAGCAGAAATTTCAATGTACAATGATGTTTTTAAAAAAACGGTCAAAATGTGCTCCACTCGGGCTGAAAACGCTTGTTCGGAACATTTCCTTAATGTTGACTATAAATCATAAACTAAGCATTTTTCAGCTGAAATAATGAATGTAGTCCTCTTAATTCTTGCTTCTAAAGCATACGCAAGCAGAAATTTCAATGTACAATGATGTTTTTAAAAAAAACAGTCAAAATGCGCTCCACTCGGGCTGAAAACGCTGTTGGGGACATTTCATTAATGTTGACTATAAATCATAAACTAAGCATTTTTCAGCTGAAATAATGAATGTAGTCCTCTTAATTCTTGCTTCTAAAGCATACGCAAGCAGAAATTTCAATGTACAATGATGTTTTTAAAAAAACGGTCAAAATGTGCTCCACTCGGGCTGAAAACGCTTGTTCGGAACATTTCCTTAATGTTGACTATAAATCATAAACTAAGCATTTTTCAGCTGAAATAATGAATGTAGTCCTCTTAATTCTTGCTTCTAAAGCATACGCAAGCAGAAATTTCAATGTACAATGATGTTTTTAAAAAAAACAGTCAAAATGTGCTCCACTCGGGCTGAAAACGCTGTTGGGGACATTTCATTAATATTGACTACAAATCAAAAACTAAGCATTTTTCAGCTGAAATAATGAATGTAGTCCTCTTAATTCTTGCTTCTAAAGCATTCGCAAGCAGAAATTTCAATGTACAATGATGTTTTTAAAAAAACAGTCAAAATGTGCTCCACTCGGGCTGAAAACGCTGTTGGGGACATTTCATTAATGTTGACTATAAATCATAAACTAAGCATTTTTCAGCTGAAATAATGAATGTAGTCCTCTTAATTCTTGCTTCTAAAGCATACGCAAGCAGAAATTTCAATGTACAATGATGTTTTTAAAAAAACAGTCAAAATGTGCTCCACTCGGGCTGAAAACGCTTGTTTGGGACATGACATTAATGTTGACTATAAATCATAAACTAAGCATTTTTCAGCTGAAATAATGAATGTAGTCCTCTTAATTCTTGCTTCTAAAGCATACGCAAGCAGAAATTTCAATGTACAATGATGTTTTTAAAAAAAGGGTCAAAATGTGCTCCACTCGGGCTGAAAACGCTTGTTTGGAACATTTCATTAATGTTGACTATAAATCATAAACTAAGCATTTTTCAGCTGAAATAATGAATGTAGTCCTCTTAATTCTCGCTTCTAAAGCATACGCAAGCAGAAATTTCAATGTACAATGATGTTTTTAAAAAAACAGTCAAAATGTGCTCCACTCGGGCTGAAAACGCTTGTTTGGGACATGACATTAATGTTAACTATAAATCATAAACTAAGCATTTTTCAGCTGAAATAATGAATGTAGTCCTCTTAATTCTTGCTTCTAAAGCATACGCAAGCAGAAATTTCAATGTACAATGATGTTTTTAAAAAAAGGGTCAAAATGTGCTCCACTCGGGCTGAAAACGCTTGTTTGGAACATTTCATTAATGTTGACTATAAATCATAAACTAAGCATTTTTCAGCTGAAATAATGAATGTAGTCCTCTTAATTCTTGCTTCTAAAGCATACGCAAGCAGAAATTTCAATGTACAATGATGTTTTTAAAAAAAACAGTCAAAATGTGCTCCACTCGGGCTGAAAACGCTGTTGGGGACATTTCATTAATGTTGACTATAAATCAAAAACTAAGCATTTTTCAGCTGAAATAATGAATGTAGTCCTCTTAATTCTTGCTTCTAAAGCATACGCAAGCAGAAATTTCAATGTACAATGATGTTTTTAAAAAAACAGTCAAAATGTGCTCCACTCGGGCTGAAAACGCTGTTGGGGACATTTCATTAATGTTGACTATAAATCATAAACTAAGCATTTTTCAGCTGAAATAATGAATGTAGTCCTCTTAATTCTTGCTTCTAAAGCATACGCAAGCAGAAATTTCAATGTACAATGATGTTTTTAAAAAAACGGTCAAAATGTGCTCCACTCGGGCTGAAAACGCTTGTTTGGGACATTACATTAATGTTGACTATAAATCATAAACTAAGCATTTTTCAGCTGAAATAATGAATGTAGTCCTCTTAATTCTTGCTTCTAAAGCATACGCAAACAGAAATTTCAATGTACAATGATGTTTTTTAAAAAACGGTCAAAATGTGCTCCACTCGGGCTGAAAACGCTTGTTCGGAACATTTCCTTAATGTTGACTATAAATCATAAACTAAGCATTTTTCAGCTGAAATAATGAATGTAGTCCTCTTAATTCTTGCTTCTAAAGCATACGCAAGCAGAAATTTCAATGTACAATGATGTTTTTAAAAAAAACAGTCAAAATGCGCTCCACTCGGGCTGAAAACGCTGTTGGGGACATTTCATTAATGTTGACTACAAATCAAAAACTAAGCATTTTTCAGCTGAAATAATGAATGTAGTCCTCTTAATTCTTGCTTCTAAAGCATACGCAAGCAGAAATTTCAATGTACAATGATGTTTTTAAAAAAAGGGTCAAAATGTGCTCCACTCGGGCTGAAAACGCTTGTTTGGAACATTTCATTAATGTTGACTATAAATCATAAACTAAGCATTTTTCAGCTGAAATAATGAATGTAGTCCTCTTAATTCTTGCTTCCAAAGCATACGCAAGCAGAAATTTCAATGTACAATGATGTTTTTAAAAAAAACAGTCAAAATGTGCTCCACTCGGGCTGAAAACGCTGTTGGGGACATTTCATTAATGTTGACTACAAATCAAAAACTAAGCATTTTTCAGCTGAAATAATGAATGTAGTCCTCTTAATTCTTGCTTCTAAAGCATACGCAAACAGAAATTTCAATGTACAATGATGTTTTTTAAAAAACGGTCAAAATGTGCTCCACTCGGGCTGAAAACGCTTGTTCGGAACATTTCCTTAATGTTGACTATAAATCATAAACTAAGCATTTTTCAGCTGAAATAATGAATGTAGTCCTCTTAATTCTTGCTTCTAAAGCATACGCAAGCAGAAATTTCAATGTACAATGATGTTTTTAAAAAAACGGTCAAAATGTGCTCCACTCGGGCTGAAAACGCTTGTTCGGAACATTTCCTTAATGTTGACTATAAATCATAAACTAAGCATTTTTCAGCTGAAATAATGAATGTAGTCCTCTTAATTCTTGCTTCTAAAGCATACGCAAGCAGAAATTTCAATGTACAATGATGTTTTTAAAAAAAACAGTCAAAATGTGCTCCACTCGGGCTGAAAACGCTGTTGGGGACATTTCATTAATGTTGACTACAAATCAAAAACTAAGCATTTTTCAGCTGAAATAATGAATGTAGTCCTCTTAATTCTTGCTTCTAAAGCATTCGCAAGCAGAAATTTCAATGTACAATGATGTTTTTAAAAAAAGGGTCAAAATGTGCTCCACTCGGGCTGAAAACGCTGTTGGGGACATTTCATTAATGTTGACTATAAATCATAAACTAAGCATTTTTCAGCTGAAATAATGAATGTAGTCCTCTTAATTCTTGCTTCTAAAGCATACGCAAGCAGAAATTTCAATGTACAATGATGTTTTTAAAAAAACAGTCAAAATGTGCTCCACTCGGGCTGAAAACGCTTGTTTGGGACATGACATTAATGTTGACTATAAATCATAAACTAAGCATTTTTCAGCTGAAATAATGAATGTAGTCCTCTTAATTCTTGCTTCTAAAGCATACGCAAGCAGAAATTTCAATGTACAATGATGTTTTTAAAAAAACGGTCAAAATGTGCTCCACTCGGGCTGAAAACGCTTGTTTGGAACATTTCATTAATGTTGACTATAAATCATAAACTAAGCATTTTTCAGCTGAAATAATGAATGTAGTCCTCTTAATTCTTGCTTCTAAAGCATAAGCAAGCAGAAATTTTAATGTACAATGATGTTTTAAAAAAACAGTCAAAATGTGCTCCACTCGGGCTGAAAACGCTTGTTTGGGACATGACATTAATGTTGACTATAAATCATAAACTAAGCATTTTTCAGCTGAAATAATGAATGTAGTCCTCTTAATTCTTGCTTCTAAAGCATACGCAAGCAGAAATTTCAATGTACAATGATGTTTTTAAAAAAAGGGTCAAAATGTGCTCCACTCGGGCTGAAAACGCTTGTTTGGAACATTTCATTAATGTTGACTATAAATCATAAACTAAGCATTTTTCAGCTGAAATAATGAATGTAGTCCTCTTAATTCTCGCTTCTAAAGCATACGCAAGCAGAAATTTCAATGTACAATGATGTTTTTAAATAAACAGTCAAAATGTGCTCCACTCGGGCTGAAAACGCTTGTTTGGGACATGACATTAATGTTAACTATAAATCATAAACTAAGCATTTTTCAGCTGAAATAATGAATGTAGTCCTCTTAATTCTTGCTTCTAAAGCATACGCAAGCAGAAATTTCAATGTACAATGATGTTTTTAAAAAAAGGGTCAAAATGTGCTCCACTCGGGCTGAAAACGCTTGTTTGGAACATTTCATTAATGTTGACTATAAATCATAAACTAAGCATTTTTCAGCTGAAATAATGAATGTAGTCCTCTTAATTCTTGCTTCTAAAGCATACGCAAGCAGAAATTTCAATGTACAATGATGTTTTTAAAAAAAACAGTCAAAATGTGCTCCACTCGGGCTGAAAACGCTGTTGGGGACATTTCATTAATGTTGACTATAAATCAAAAACTAAGCATTTTTCAGCTGAAATAATGAATGTAGTCCTCTTAATTCTTGCTTCTAAAGCATACGCAAGCAGAAATTTCAATGTACAATGATGTTTTTAAAAAAACAGTCAAAATGTGCTCCACTCGGGCTGAAAACGCTGTTGGGGACATTTCATTAATGTTGACTATAAATCATAAACTAAGCATTTTTCAGCTGAAATAATGAATGTAGTCCTCTTAATTCTTGCTTCTAAAGCATACGCAAGCAGAAATTTCAATGTACAATGATGTTTTTAAAAAAACGGTCAAAATGTGCTCCACTCGGGCTGAAAACGCTTGTTTGGGACATTACATTAATGTTGACTATAAATCATAAACTAAGCATTTTTCAGCTGAAATAATGAATGTAGTCCTCTTAATTCTTGCTTCTAAAGCATACGCAAGCAGAAATTTCAATGTACAATGATGTTTTTAAAAAAACAGTCAAAATGTGCTCCACTCGGGCTGAAAACGCTTGTTTGGGACATGACATTAATGTTGACTATAAATCATAAACTAAGCATTTTTCAGCTGAAATAATGAATGTAGTCCTCTTAATTCTTGCTTCTAAAGCATACGCAAGCAGAAATTTCAATGTACAATGATGTTTTTAAAAAAACGGTCAAAATGTGCTCCACTCGGGCTGAAAACGCTTGTTCGGAACATTTCCTTAATGTTGACTATAAATCATAAACTAAGCATTTTTCAGCTGAAATAATGAATGTAGTCCTCTTAATTCTTGCTTCTAAAGCATACGCAAGCAGAAATTTCAATGTACAATGATGTTTTTAAAAAAAACAGTCAAAATGCGCTCCACTCGGGCTGAAAACGCTGTTGGGGACATTTCATTAATGTTGACTATAAATCATAAACTAAGCATTTTTCAGCTGAAATAATGAATGTAGTCCTCTTAATTCTTGCTTCTAAAGCATACGCAAGCAGAAATTTCAATGTACAATGATGTTTTTAAAAAAACGGTCAAAATGTGCTCCACTCGGGCTGAAAACGCTTGTTCGGAACATTTCCTTAATGTTGACTATAAATCATAAACTAAGCATTTTTCAGCTGAAATAATGAATGTAGTCCTCTTAATTCTTGCTTCTAAAGCATACGCAAGCAGAAATTTCAATGTACAATGATGTTTTTAAAAAAAACAGTCAAAATGTGCTCCACTCGGGCTGAAAACGCTGTTGGGGACATTTCATTAATATTGACTACAAATCAAAAACTAAGCATTTTTCAGCTGAAATAATGAATGTAGTCCTCTTAATTCTTGCTTCTAAAGCATTCGCAAGCAGAAATTTCAATGTACAATGATGTTTTTAAAAAAACAGTCAAAATGTGCTCCACTCGGGCTGAAAACGCTGTTGGGGACATTTCATTAATGTTGACTATAAATCATAAACTAAGCATTTTTCAGCTGAAATAATGAATGTAGTCCTCTTAATTCTTGCTTCTAAAGCATACGCAAGCAGAAATTTCAATGTACAATGATGTTTTTAAAAAAACAGTCAAAATGTGCTCCACTCGGGCTGAAAACGCTTGTTTGGGACATGACATTAATGTTGACTATAAATCATAAACTAAGCATTTTTCAGCTGAAATAATGAATGTAGTCCTCTTAATTCTTGCTTCTAAAGCATACGCAAGCAGAAATTTCAATGTACAATGATGTTTTTAAAAAAAGGGTCAAAATGTGCTCCACTCGGGCTGAAAACGCTTGTTTGGAACATTTCATTAATGTTGACTATAAATCATAAACTAAGCATTTTTCAGCTGAAATAATGAATGTAGTCCTCTTAATTCTCGCTTCTAAAGCATACGCAAGCAGAAATTTCAATGTACAATGATGTTTTTAAAAAAACAGTCAAAATGTGCTCCACTCGGGCTGAAAACGCTTGTTTGGGACATGACATTAATGTTAACTATAAATCATAAACTAAGCATTTTTCAGCTGAAATAATGAATGTAGTCCTCTTAATTCTTGCTTCTAAAGCATACGCAAGCAGAAATTTCAATGTACAATGATGTTTTTAAAAAAAGGGTCAAAATGTGCTCCACTCGGGCTGAAAACGCTTGTTTGGAACATTTCATTAATGTTGACTATAAATCATAAACTAAGCATTTTTCAGCTGAAATAATGAATGTAGTCCTCTTAATTCTTGCTTCTAAAGCATACGCAAGCAGAAATTTCAATGTACAATGATGTTTTTAAAAAAACGGTCAAAATGTGCTCCACTCGGGCTGAAAACGCTTGTTTGGGACATGACATTAATGTTGACTATAAATCATAAACTAAGCATTTTTCAGCTGAAATAATGAATGTAGTCCTCTTAATTCTTGCTTCTAAAGCATACGCAAACAGAAATTTCAATGTACAATGATGTTTTTTAAAAAACGGTCAAAATGTGCTCCACTCGGGCTGAAAACGCTTGTTCGGAACATTTCCTTAATGTTGACTATAAATCATAAACTAAGCATTTTTCAGCTGAAATAATGAATGTAGTCCTCTTAATTCTTGCTTCTAAAGCATACGCAAGCAGAAATTTCAATGTACAATGATGTTTTTAAAAAAACGGTCAAAATGTGCTCCACTCGGGCTGAAAACGCTTGTTCGGAACATTTCCTTAATGTTGACTATAAATCATAAACTAAGCATTTTTCAGCTGAAATAATGAATGTAGTCCTCTTAATTCTTGCTTCTAAAGCATACGCAAGCAGAAATTTCAATGTACAATGATGTTTTTAAAAAAAACAGTCAAAATGTGCTCCACTCGGGCTGAAAACGCTGTTGGGGACATTTCATTAATGTTGACTACAAATCAAAAACTAAGCATTTTTCAGCTGAAATAATGAATGTAGTCCTCTTAATTCTTGCTTCTAAAGCATTCGCAAGCAGAAATTTCAATGTACAATGATGTTTTTAAAAAAACAGTCAAAATGTGCTCCACTCGGGCTGAAAACGCTGTTGGGGACATTTCATTAATATTGACTACAAATCAAAAACTAAGCATTTTTCAGCTGAAATAATGAATGTAGTCCTCTTAATTCTTGCTTCTAAAGCATTCGCAAGCAGAAATTTCAATGTACAATGATGTTTTTAAAAAAACAGTCAAAATGTGCTCCACTCGGGCTGAAAACGCTGTTGGGGACATTTCATTAATGTTGACTATAAATCATAAACTAAGCATTTTTCAGCTGAAATAATGAATGTAGTCCTCTTAATTCTTGCTTCTAAAGCATACGCAAGCAGAAATTTCAATGTACAATGATGTTTTTAAAAAAACAGTCAAAATGTGCTCCACTCGGGCTGAAAACGCTTGTTTGGGACATGACATTAATGTTGACTATAAATCATAAACTAAGCATTTTTCAGCTGAAATAATGAATGTAGTCCTCTTAATTCTTGCTTCTAAAGCATACGCAAGCAGAAATTTCAATGTACAATGATGTTTTTAAAAAAAGGGTCAAAATGTGCTCCACTCGGGCTGAAAACGCTTGTTTGGAACATTTCATTAATGTTGACTATAAATCATAAACTAAGCATTTTTCAGCTGAAATAATGAATGTAGTCCTCTTAATTCTCGCTTCTAAAGCATACGCAAGCAGAAATTTCAATGTACAATGATGTTTTTAAAAAAACAGTCAAAATGTGCTCCACTCGGGCTGAAAACGCTTGTTTGGGACATGACATTAATGTTAACTATAAATCATAAACTAAGCATTTTTCAGCTGAAATAATGAATGTAGTCCTCTTAATTCTTGCTTCTAAAGCATACGCAAGCAGAAATTTCAATGTACAATGATGTTTTTAAAAAAAGGGTCAAAATGTGCTCCACTCGGGCTGAAAACGCTTGTTTGGAACATTTCATTAATGTTGACTATAAATCATAAACTAAGCATTTTTCAGCTGAAATAATGAATGTAGTCCTCTTAATTCTTGCTTCTAAAGCATACGCAAGCAGAAATTTCAATGTACAATGATGTTTTTAAAAAAACGGTCAAAATGTGCTCCACTCGGGCTGAAAACGCTTGTTTGGGACATGACATTAATGTTGACTATAAATCATAAACTAAGCATTTTTCAGCTGAAATAATGAATGTAGTCCTCTTAATTCTTGCTTCTAAAGCATACGCAAACAGAAATTTCAATGTACAATGATGTTTTTTAAAAAACGGTCAAAATGTGCTCCACTCGGGCTGAAAACGCTTGTTCGGAACATTTCCTTAATGTTGACTATAAATCATAAACTAAGCATTTTTCAGCTGAAATAATGAATGTAGTCCTCTTAATTCTTGCTTCTAAAGCATACGCAAGCAGAAATTTCAATGTACAATGATGTTTTTAAAAAAAACAGTCAAAATGCGCTCCACTCGGGCTGAAAACGCTGTTGGGGACATTTCATTAATGTTGACTATAAATCATAAACTAAGCATTTTTCAGCTGAAATAATGAATGTAGTCCTCTTAATTCTTGCTTCTAAAGCATACGCAAGCAGAAATTTCAATGTACAATGATGTTTTTAAAAAAACGGTCAAAATGTGCTCCACTCGGGCTGAAAACGCTTGTTTGGGACATTACATTAATGTTGACTATAAATCATAAACTAAGCATTTTTCAGCTGAAATAATGAATGTAGTCCTCTTAATTCTTGCTTCTAAAGCATACGCAAGCAGAAATTTCAATGTACAATGATGTTTTTAAAAAAACAGTCAAAATGTGCTCCACTCGGGCTGAAAACGCTTGTTTGGGACATGACATTAATGTTGACTATAAATCATAAACTAAGCATTTTTCAGCTGAAATAATGAATGTAGTCCTCTTAATTCTTGCTTCTAAAGCATACGCAAGCAGAAATTTCAATGTACAATGATGTTTTTAAAAAAAGGGTCAAAATGTGCTCCACTCGGGCTGAAAACGCTTGTTTGGAACATTTCATTAATGTTGACTATAAATCATAAACTAAGCATTTTTCAGCTGAAATAATGAATGTAGTCCTCTTAATTCTCGCTTCTAAAGCATACGCAAGCAGAAATTTCAATGTACAATGATGTTTTTAAAAAAACAGTCAAAATGTGCTCCACTCGGGCTGAAAACGCTTGTTTGGGACATGACATTAATGTTAACTATAAATCATAAACTAAGCATTTTTCAGCTGAAATAATGAATGTAGTCCTCTTAATTCTTGCTTCTAAAGCATACGCAAGCAGAAATTTCAATGTACAATGATGTTTTTAAAAAAAGGGTCAAAATGTGCTCCACTCGGGCTGAAAACGCTTGTTTGGAACATTTCATTAATGTTGACTATAAATCATAAACTAAGCATTTTTCAGCTGAAATAATGAATGTAGTCCTCTTAATTCTTGCTTCTAAAGCATACGCAAGCAGAAATTTCAATGTACAATGATGTTTTTAAAAAAAACAGTCAAAATGTGCTCCACTCGGGCTGAAAACGCTGTTGGGGACATTTCATTAATGTTGACTATAAATCAAAAACTAAGCATTTTTCAGCTGAAATAATGAATGTAGTCCTCTTAATTCTTGCTTCTAAAGCATACGCAAGCAGAAATTTCAATGTACAATGATGTTTTTAAAAAAACAGTCAAAATGTGCTCCACTCGGGCTGAAAACGCTGTTGGGGACATTTCATTAATGTTGACTATAAATCATAAACTAAGCATTTTTCAGCTGAAATAATGAATGTAGTCCTCTTAATTCTTGCTTCTAAAGCATACGCAAGCAGAAATTTCAATGTACAATGATGTTTTTAAAAAAACGGTCAAAATGTGCTCCACTCGGGCTGAAAACGCTTGTTTGGGACATTACATTAATGTTGACTATAAATCATAAACTAAGCATTTTTCAGCTGAAATAATGAATGTAGTCCTCTTAATTCTTGCTTCTAAAGCATACGCAAACAGAAATTTCAATGTACAATGATGTTTTTTAAAAAACGGTCAAAATGTGCTCCACTCGGGCTGAAAACGCTTGTTCGGAACATTTCCTTAATGTTGACTATAAATCATAAACTAAGCATTTTTCAGCTGAAATAATGAATGTAGTCCTCTTAATTCTTGCTTCTAAAGCATACGCAAGCAGAAATTTCAATGTACAATGATGTTTTTAAAAAAAACAGTCAAAATGCGCTCCACTCGGGCTGAAAACGCTGTTGGGGACATTTCATTAATGTTGACTACAAATCAAAAACTAAGCATTTTTCAGCTGAAATAATGAATGTAGTCCTCTTAATTCTTGCTTCTAAAGCATACGCAAGCAGAAATTTCAATGTACAATGATGTTTTTAAAAAAAGGGTCAAAATGTGCTCCACTCGGGCTGAAAACGCTTGTTTGGAACATTTCATTAATGTTGACTATAAATCATAAACTAAGCATTTTTCAGCTGAAATAATGAATGTAGTCCTCTTAATTCTTGCTTCCAAAGCATACGCAAGCAGAAATTTCAATGTACAATGATGTTTTTAAAAAAAACAGTCAAAATGTGCTCCACTCGGGCTGAAAACGCTGTTGGGGACATTTCATTAATGTTGACTACAAATCAAAAACTAAGCATTTTTCAGCTGAAATAATGAATGTAGTCCTCTTAATTCTTGCTTCTAAAGCATACGCAAACAGAAATTTCAATGTACAATGATGTTTTTTAAAAAACGGTCAAAATGTGCTCCACTCGGGCTGAAAACGCTTGTTCGGAACATTTCCTTAATGTTGACTATAAATCATAAACTAAGCATTTTTCAGCTGAAATAATGAATGTAGTCCTCTTAATTCTTGCTTCTAAAGCATACGCAAGCAGAAATTTCAATGTACAATGATGTTTTTAAAAAAACGGTCAAAATGTGCTCCACTCGGGCTGAAAACGCTTGTTCGGAACATTTCCTTAATGTTGACTATAAATCATAAACTAAGCATTTTTCAGCTGAAATAATGAATGTAGTCCTCTTAATTCTTGCTTCTAAAGCATACGCAAGCAGAAATTTCAATGTACAATGATGTTTTTAAAAAAACGGTCAAAATGTGCTCCACTCGGGCTGAAAACGCTTGTTCGGAACATTTCCTTAATGTTGACTATAAATCATAAACTAAGCATTTTTCAGCTGAAATAATGAATGTAGTCCTCTTAATTCTTGCTTCTAAAGCATACGCAAGCAGAAATTTCAATGTACAATGATGTTTTTAAAAAAAACAGTCAAAATGTGCTCCACTCGGGCTGAAAACGCTGTTGGGGACATTTCATTAATGTTGACTACAAATCAAAAACTAAGCATTTTTCAGCTGAAATAATGAATGTAGTCCTCTTAATTCTTGCTTCTAAAGCATTCGCAAGCAGAAATTTCAATGTACAATGATGTTTTTAAAAAAACAGTCAAAATGTGCTCCACTCGGGCTGAAAACGCTGTTGGGGACATTTCATTAATATTGACTACAAATCAAAAACTAAGCATTTTTCAGCTGAAATAATGAATGTAGTCCTCTTAATTCTTGCTTCTAAAGCATTCGCAAGCAGAAATTTCAATGTACAATGATGTTTTTAAAAAAACAGTCAAAATGTGCTCCACTCGGGCTGAAAACGCTGTTGGGGACATTTCATTAATGTTGACTATAAATCATAAACTAAGCATTTTTCAGCTGAAATAATGAATGTAGTCCTCTTAATTCTTGCTTCTAAAGCATACGCAAGCAGAAATTTCAATGTACAATGATGTTTTTAAAAAAACAGTCAAAATGTGCTCCACTCGGGCTGAAAACGCTTGTTTGGGACATGACATTAATGTTGACTATAAATCATAAACTAAGCATTTTTCAGCTGAAATAATGAATGTAGTCCTCTTAATTCTTGCTTCTAAAGCATACGCAAGCAGAAATTTCAATGTACAATGATGTTTTTAAAAAAAGGGTCAAAATGTGCTCCACTCGGGCTGAAAACGCTTGTTTGGAACATTTCATTAATGTTGACTATAAATCATAAACTAAGCATTTTTCAGCTGAAATAATGAATGTAGTCCTCTTAATTCTCGCTTCTAAAGCATACGCAAGCAGAAATTTCAATGTACAATGATGTTTTTAAAAAAACAGTCAAAATGTGCTCCACTCGGGCTGAAAACGCTTGTTTGGGACATGACATTAATGTTAACTATAAATCATAAACTAAGCATTTTTCAGCTGAAATAATGAATGTAGTCCTCTTAATTCTTGCTTCTAAAGCATACGCAAGCAGAAATTTCAATGTACAATGATGTTTTTAAAAAAAGGGTCAAAATGTGCTCCACTCGGGCTGAAAACGCTTGTTTGGAACATTTCATTAATGTTGACTATAAATCATAAACTAAGCATTTTTCAGCTGAAATAATGAATGTAGTCCTCTTAATTCTTGCTTCTAAAGCATACGCAAGCAGAAATTTCAATGTACAATGATGTTTTTAAAAAAACGGTCAAAATGTGCTCCACTCGGGCTGAAAACGCTTGTTTGGGACATGACATTAATGTTGACTATAAATCATAAACTAAGCATTTTTCAGCTGAAATAATGAATGTAGTCCTCTTAATTCTTGCTTCTAAAGCATACGCAAACAGAAATTTCAATGTACAATGATGTTTTTTAAAAAACGGTCAAAATGTGCTCCACTCGGGCTGAAAACGCTTGTTCGGAACATTTCCTTAATGTTGACTATAAATCATAAACTAAGCATTTTTCAGCTGAAATAATGAATGTAGTCCTCTTAATTCTTGCTTCTAAAGCATACGCAAGCAGAAATTTCAATGTACAATGATGTTTTTAAAAAAAACAGTCAAAATGCGCTCCACTCGGGCTGAAAACGCTGTTGGGGACATTTCATTAATGTTGACTATAAATCATAAACTAAGCATTTTTCAGCTGAAATAATGAATGTAGTCCTCTTAATTCTTGCTTCTAAAGCATACGCAAGCAGAAATTTCAATGTACAATGATGTTTTTAAAAAAACGGTCAAAATGTGCTCCACTCGGGCTGAAAACGCTTGTTTGGGACATTACATTAATGTTGACTATAAATCATAAACTAAGCATTTTTCAGCTGAAATAATGAATGTAGTCCTCTTAATTCTTGCTTCTAAAGCATACGCAAGCAGAAATTTCAATGTACAATGATGTTTTTAAAAAAACAGTCAAAATGTGCTCCACTCGGGCTGAAAACGCTTGTTTGGGACATGACATTAATGTTGACTATAAATCATAAACTAAGCATTTTTCAGCTGAAATAATGAATGTAGTCCTCTTAATTCTTGCTTCTAAAGCATACGCAAGCAGAAATTTCAATGTACAATGATGTTTTTAAAAAAAGGGTCAAAATGTGCTCCACTCGGGCTGAAAACGCTTGTTTGGAACATTTCATTAATGTTGACTATAAATCATAAACTAAGCATTTTTCAGCTGAAATAATGAATGTAGTCCTCTTAATTCTCGCTTCTAAAGCATACGCAAGCAGAAATTTCAATGTACAATGATGTTTTTAAAAAAACAGTCAAAATGTGCTCCACTCGGGCTGAAAACGCTTGTTTGGGACATGACATTAATGTTAACTATAAATCATAAACTAAGCATTTTTCAGCTGAAATAATGAATGTAGTCCTCTTAATTCTTGCTTCTAAAGCATACGCAAGCAGAAATTTCAATGTACAATGATGTTTTTAAAAAAAGGGTCAAAATGTGCTCCACTCGGGCTGAAAACGCTTGTTTGGAACATTTCATTAATGTTGACTATAAATCATAAACTAAGCATTTTTCAGCTGAAATAATGAATGTAGTCCTCTTAATTCTTGCTTCTAAAGCATACGCAAGCAGAAATTTCAATGTACAATGATGTTTTTAAAAAAAACAGTCAAAATGTGCTCCACTCGGGCTGAAAACGCTGTTGGGGACATTTCATTAATGTTGACTATAAATCAAAAACTAAGCATTTTTCAGCTGAAATAATGAATGTAGTCCTCTTAATTCTTGCTTCTAAAGCATACGCAAGCAGAAATTTCAATGTACAATGATGTTTTTAAAAAAACAGTCAAAATGTGCTCCACTCGGGCTGAAAACGCTGTTGGGGACATTTCATTAATGTTGACTATAAATCATAAACTAAGCATTTTTCAGCTGAAATAATGAATGTAGTCCTCTTAATTCTTGCTTCTAAAGCATACGCAAGCAGAAATTTCAATGTACAATGATGTTTTTAAAAAAACGGTCAAAATGTGCTCCACTCGGGCTGAAAACGCTTGTTTGGGACATTACATTAATGTTGACTATAAATCATAAACTAAGCATTTTTCAGCTGAAATAATGAATGTAGTCCTCTTAATTCTTGCTTCTAAAGCATACGCAAACAGAAATTTCAATGTACAATGATGTTTTTTAAAAAACGGTCAAAATGTGCTCCACTCGGGCTGAAAACGCTTGTTCGGAACATTTCCTTAATGTTGACTATAAATCATAAACTAAGCATTTTTCAGCTGAAATAATGAATGTAGTCCTCTTAATTCTTGCTTCTAAAGCATACGCAAGCAGAAATTTCAATGTACAATGATGTTTTTAAAAAAAACAGTCAAAATGCGCTCCACTCGGGCTGAAAACGCTGTTGGGGACATTTCATTAATGTTGACTACAAATCAAAAACTAAGCATTTTTCAGCTGAAATAATGAATGTAGTCCTCTTAATTCTTGCTTCTAAAGCATACGCAAGCAGAAATTTCAATGTACAATGATGTTTTTAAAAAAAGGGTCAAAATGTGCTCCACTCGGGCTGAAAACGCTTGTTTGGAACATTTCATTAATGTTGACTATAAATCATAAACTAAGCATTTTTCAGCTGAAATAATGAATGTAGTCCTCTTAATTCTTGCTTCCAAAGCATACGCAAGCAGAAATTTCAATGTACAATGATGTTTTTAAAAAAAACAGTCAAAATGTGCTCCACTCGGGCTGAAAACGCTGTTGGGGACATTTCATTAATGTTGACTACAAATCAAAAACTAAGCATTTTTCAGCTGAAATAATGAATGTAGTCCTCTTAATTCTTGCTTCTAAAGCATACGCAAACAGAAATTTCAATGTACAATGATGTTTTTTAAAAAACGGTCAAAATGTGCTCCACTCGGGCTGAAAACGCTTGTTCGGAACATTTCCTTAATGTTGACTATAAATCATAAACTAAGCATTTTTCAGCTGAAATAATGAATGTAGTCCTCTTAATTCTTGCTTCTAAAGCATACGCAAGCAGAAATTTCAATGTACAATGATGTTTTTAAAAAAACGGTCAAAATGTGCTCCACTCGGGCTGAAAACGCTTGTTCGGAACATTTCCTTAATGTTGACTATAAATCATAAACTAAGCATTTTTCAGCTGAAATAATGAATGTAGTCCTCTTAATTCTTGCTTCTAAAGCATACGCAAGCAGAAATTTCAATGTACAATGATGTTTTTAAAAAAAACAGTCAAAATGTGCTCCACTCGGGCTGAAAACGCTGTTGGGGACATTTCATTAATGTTGACTACAAATCAAAAACTAAGCATTTTTCAGCTGAAATAATGAATGTAGTCCTCTTAATTCTTGCTTCTAAAGCATTCGCAAGCAGAAATTTCAATGTACAATGATGTTTTTAAAAAAAGGGTCAAAATGTGCTCCACTCGGGCTGAAAACGCTGTTGGGGACATTTCATTAATGTTGACTATAAATCATAAACTAAGCATTTTTCAGCTGAAATAATGAATGTAGTCCTCTTAATTCTTGCTTCTAAAGCATACGCAAGCAGAAATTTCAATGTACAATGATGTTTTTAAAAAAACAGTCAAAATGTGCTCCACTCGGGCTGAAAACGCTTGTTTGGGACATGACATTAATGTTGACTATAAATCATAAACTAAGCATTTTTCAGCTGAAATAATGAATGTAGTCCTCTTAATTCTTGCTTCTAAAGCATACGCAAGCAGAAATTTCAATGTACAATGATGTTTTTAAAAAAACGGTCAAAATGTGCTCCACTCGGGCTGAAAACGCTTGTTTGGAACATTTCATTAATGTTGACTATAAATCATAAACTAAGCATTTTTCAGCTGAAATAATGAATGTAGTCCTCTTAATTCTTGCTTCTAAAGCATAAGCAAGCAGAAATTTTAATGTACAATGATGTTTTAAAAAAACAGTCAAAATGTGCTCCACTCGGGCTGAAAACGCTTGTTTGGGACATGACATTAATGTTGACTATAAATCATAAACTAAGCATTTTTCAGCTGAAATAATGAATGTAGTCCTCTTAATTCTTGCTTCTAAAGCATACGCAAGCAGAAATTTCAATGTACAATGATGTTTTTAAAAAAAGGGTCAAAATGTGCTCCACTCGGGCTGAAAACGCTTGTTTGGAACATTTCATTAATGTTGACTATAAATCATAAACTAAGCATTTTTCAGCTGAAATAATGAATGTAGTCCTCTTAATTCTCGCTTCTAAAGCATACGCAAGCAGAAATTTCAATGTACAATGATGTTTTTAAATAAACAGTCAAAATGTGCTCCACTCGGGCTGAAAACGCTTGTTTGGGACATGACATTAATGTTAACTATAAATCATAAACTAAGCATTTTTCAGCTGAAATAATGAATGTAGTCCTCTTAATTCTTGCTTCTAAAGCATACGCAAGCAGAAATTTCAATGTACAATGATGTTTTTAAAAAAAGGGTCAAAATGTGCTCCACTCGGGCTGAAAACGCTTGTTTGGAACATTTCATTAATGTTGACTATAAATCATAAACTAAGCATTTTTCAGCTGAAATAATGAATGTAGTCCTCTTAATTCTTGCTTCTAAAGCATACGCAAGCAGAAATTTCAATGTACAATGATGTTTTTAAAAAAAACAGTCAAAATGTGCTCCACTCGGGCTGAAAACGCTGTTGGGGACATTTCATTAATGTTGACTATAAATCAAAAACTAAGCATTTTTCAGCTGAAATAATGAATGTAGTCCTCTTAATTCTTGCTTCTAAAGCATACGCAAGCAGAAATTTCAATGTACAATGATGTTTTTAAAAAAAACAGTCAAAATGCGCTCCACTCGGGCTGAAAACGCTGTTGGGGACATTTCATTAATGTTGACTATAAATCATAAACTAAGCATTTTTCAGCTGAAATAATGAATGTAGTCCTCTTAATTCTTGCTTCTAAAGCATACGCAAGCAGAAATTTCAATGTACAATGATGTTTTTAAAAAAACGGTCAAAATGTGCTCCACTCGGGCTGAAAACGCTTGTTTGGGACATTACATTAATGTTGACTATAAATCATAAACTAAGCATTTTTCAGCTGAAATAATGAATGTAGTCCTCTTAATTCTTGCTTCTAAAGCATACGCAAGCAGAAATTTCAATGTACAATGATGTTTTTAAAAAAACAGTCAAAATGTGCTCCACTCGGGCTGAAAACGCTTGTTTGGGACATGACATTAATGTTGACTATAAATCATAAACTAAGCATTTTTCAGCTGAAATAATGAATGTAGTCCTCTTAATTCTTGCTTCTAAAGCATACGCAAGCAGAAATTTCAATGTACAATGATGTTTTTAAAAAAACGGTCAAAATGTGCTCCACTCGGGCTGAAAACGCTTGTTCGGAACATTTCCTTAATGTTGACTATAAATCATAAACTAAGCATTTTTCAGCTGAAATAATGAATGTAGTCCTCTTAATTCTTGCTTCTAAAGCATACGCAAGCAGAAATTTCAATGTACAATGATGTTTTTAAAAAAAACAGTCAAAATGCGCTCCACTCGGGCTGAAAACGCTGTTGGGGACATTTCATTAATGTTGACTATAAATCATAAACTAAGCATTTTTCAGCTGAAATAATGAATGTAGTCCTCTTAATTCTTGCTTCTAAAGCATACGCAAGCAGAAATTTCAATGTACAATGATGTTTTTAAAAAAACGGTCAAAATGTGCTCCACTCGGGCTGAAAACGCTTGTTCGGAACATTTCCTTAATGTTGACTATAAATCATAAACTAAGCATTTTTCAGCTGAAATAATGAATGTAGTCCTCTTAATTCTTGCTTCTAAAGCATACGCAAGCAGAAATTTCAATGTACAATGATGTTTTTAAAAAAAACAGTCAAAATGTGCTCCACTCGGGCTGAAAACGCTGTTGGGGACATTTCATTAATATTGACTACAAATCAAAAACTAAGCATTTTTCAGCTGAAATAATGAATGTAGTCCTCTTAATTCTTGCTTCTAAAGCATTCGCAAGCAGAAATTTCAATGTACAATGATGTTTTTAAAAAAACAGTCAAAATGTGCTCCACTCGGGCTGAAAACGCTGTTGGGGACATTTCATTAATGTTGACTATAAATCATAAACTAAGCATTTTTCAGCTGAAATAATGAATGTAGTCCTCTTAATTCTTGCTTCTAAAGCATACGCAAGCAGAAATTTCAATGTACAATGATGTTTTTAAAAAAACAGTCAAAATGTGCTCCACTCGGGCTGAAAACGCTTGTTTGGGACATGACATTAATGTTGACTATAAATCATAAACTAAGCATTTTTCAGCTGAAATAATGAATGTAGTCCTCTTAATTCTTGCTTCTAAAGCATACGCAAGCAGAAATTTCAATGTACAATGATGTTTTTAAAAAAAGGGTCAAAATGTGCTCCACTCGGGCTGAAAACGCTTGTTTGGAACATTTCATTAATGTTGACTATAAATCATAAACTAAGCATTTTTCAGCTGAAATAATGAATGTAGTCCTCTTAATTCTCGCTTCTAAAGCATACGCAAGCAGAAATTTCAATGTACAATGATGTTTTTAAAAAAACAGTCAAAATGTGCTCCACTCGGGCTGAAAACGCTTGTTTGGGACATGACATTAATGTTAACTATAAATCATAAACTAAGCATTTTTCAGCTGAAATAATGAATGTAGTCCTCTTAATTCTTGCTTCTAAAGCATACGCAAGCAGAAATTTCAATGTACAATGATGTTTTTAAAAAAAGGGTCAAAATGTGCTCCACTCGGGCTGAAAACGCTTGTTTGGAACATTTCATTAATGTTGACTATAAATCATAAACTAAGCATTTTTCAGCTGAAATAATGAATGTAGTCCTCTTAATTCTTGCTTCTAAAGCATACGCAAGCAGAAATTTCAATGTACAATGATGTTTTTAAAAAAACGGTCAAAATGTGCTCCACTCGGGCTGAAAACGCTTGTTTGGGACATGACATTAATGTTGACTATAAATCATAAACTAAGCATTTTTCAGCTGAAATAATGAATGTAGTCCTCTTAATTCTTGCTTCTAAAGCATACGCAAGCAGAAATTTCAATGTACAATGATGTTTTTAAAAAAACGGTCAAAATGTGCTCCACTCGGGCTGAAAACGCTTGTTCGGAACATTTCCTTAATGTTGACTATAAATCATAAACTAAGCATTTTTCAGCTGAAATAATGAATGTAGTCCTCTTAATTCTTGCTTCTAAAGCATACGCAAGCAGAAATTTCAATGTACAATGATGTTTTTAAAAAAAACAGTCAAAATGCGCTCCACTCGGGCTGAAAACGCTGTTGGGGACATTTCATTAATGTTGACTATAAATCATAAACTAAGCATTTTTCAGCTGAAATAATGAATGTAGTCCTCTTAATTCTTGCTTCTAAAGCATACGCAAGCAGAAATTTCAATGTACAATGATGTTTTTAAAAAAACGGTCAAAATGTGCTCCACTCGGGCTGAAAACGCTTGTTCGGAACATTTCCTTAATGTTGACTATAAATCATAAACTAAGCATTTTTCAGCTGAAATAATGAATGTAGTCCTCTTAATTCTTGCTTCTAAAGCATACGCAAGCAGAAATTTCAATGTACAATGATGTTTTTAAAAAAAACAGTCAAAATGTGCTCCACTCGGGCTGAAAACGCTGTTGGGGACATTTCATTAATATTGACTACAAATCAAAAACTAAGCATTTTTCAGCTGAAATAATGAATGTAGTCCTCTTAATTCTTGCTTCTAAAGCATTCGCAAGCAGAAATTTCAATGTACAATGATGTTTTTAAAAAAACAGTCAAAATGTGCTCCACTCGGGCTGAAAACGCTGTTGGGGACATTTCATTAATGTTGACTATAAATCATAAACTAAGCATTTTTCAGCTGAAATAATGAATGTAGTCCTCTTAATTCTTGCTTCTAAAGCATACGCAAGCAGAAATTTCAATGTACAATGATGTTTTTAAAAAAACAGTCAAAATGTGCTCCACTCGGGCTGAAAACGCTTGTTTGGGACATGACATTAATGTTGACTATAAATCATAAACTAAGCATTTTTCAGCTGAAATAATGAATGTAGTCCTCTTAATTCTTGCTTCTAAAGCATACGCAAGCAGAAATTTCAATGTACAATGATGTTTTTAAAAAAAGGGTCAAAATGTGCTCCACTCGGGCTGAAAACGCTTGTTTGGAACATTTCATTAATGTTGACTATAAATCATAAACTAAGCATTTTTCAGCTGAAATAATGAATGTAGTCCTCTTAATTCTCGCTTCTAAAGCATACGCAAGCAGAAATTTCAATGTACAATGATGTTTTTAAAAAAACAGTCAAAATGTGCTCCACTCGGGCTGAAAACGCTTGTTTGGGACATGACATTAATGTTAACTATAAATCATAAACTAAGCATTTTTCAGCTGAAATAATGAATGTAGTCCTCTTAATTCTTGCTTCTAAAGCATACGCAAGCAGAAATTTCAATGTACAATGATGTTTTTAAAAAAAGGGTCAAAATGTGCTCCACTCGGGCTGAAAACGCTTGTTTGGAACATTTCATTAATGTTGACTATAAATCATAAACTAAGCATTTTTCAGCTGAAATAATGAATGTAGTCCTCTTAATTCTTGCTTCTAAAGCATACGCAAGCAGAAATTTCAATGTACAATGATGTTTTTAAAAAAACGGTCAAAATGTGCTCCACTCGGGCTGAAAACGCTTGTTTGGGACATGACATTAATGTTGACTATAAATCATAAACTAAGCATTTTTCAGCTGAAATAATGAATGTAGTCCTCTTAATTCTTGCTTCTAAAGCATACGCAAACAGAAATTTCAATGTACAATGATGTTTTTTAAAAAACGGTCAAAATGTGCTCCACTCGGGCTGAAAACGCTTGTTCGGAACATTTCCTTAATGTTGACTATAAATCATAAACTAAGCATTTTTCAGCTGAAATAATGAATGTAGTCCTCTTAATTCTTGCTTCTAAAGCATACGCAAGCAGAAATTTCAATGTACAATGATGTTTTTAAAAAAACGGTCAAAATGTGCTCCACTCGGGCTGAAAACGCTTGTTCGGAACATTTCCTTAATGTTGACTATAAATCATAAACTAAGCATTTTTCAGCTGAAATAATGAATGTAGTCCTCTTAATTCTTGCTTCTAAAGCATACGCAAGCAGAAATTTCAATGTACAATGATGTTTTTAAAAAAAACAGTCAAAATGTGCTCCACTCGGGCTGAAAACGCTGTTGGGGACATTTCATTAATGTTGACTACAAATCAAAAACTAAGCATTTTTCAGCTGAAATAATGAATGTAGTCCTCTTAATTCTTGCTTCTAAAGCATTCGCAAGCAGAAATTTCAATGTACAATGATGTTTTTAAAAAAACAGTCAAAATGTGCTCCACTCGGGCTGAAAACGCTGTTGGGGACATTTCATTAATATTGACTACAAATCAAAAACTAAGCATTTTTCAGCTGAAATAATGAATGTAGTCCTCTTAATTCTTGCTTCTAAAGCATTCGCAAGCAGAAATTTCAATGTACAATGATGTTTTTAAAAAAACAGTCAAAATGTGCTCCACTCGGGCTGAAAACGCTGTTGGGGACATTTCATTAATGTTGACTATAAATCATAAACTAAGCATTTTTCAGCTGAAATAATGAATGTAGTCCTCTTAATTCTTGCTTCTAAAGCATACGCAAGCAGAAATTTCAATGTACAATGATGTTTTTAAAAAAACAGTCAAAATGTGCTCCACTCGGGCTGAAAACGCTTGTTTGGGACATGACATTAATGTTGACTATAAATCATAAACTAAGCATTTTTCAGCTGAAATAATGAATGTAGTCCTCTTAATTCTTGCTTCTAAAGCATACGCAAGCAGAAATTTCAATGTACAATGATGTTTTTAAAAAAAGGGTCAAAATGTGCTCCACTCGGGCTGAAAACGCTTGTTTGGAACATTTCATTAATGTTGACTATAAATCATAAACTAAGCATTTTTCAGCTGAAATAATGAATGTAGTCCTCTTAATTCTCGCTTCTAAAGCATACGCAAGCAGAAATTTCAATGTACAATGATGTTTTTAAAAAAACAGTCAAAATGTGCTCCACTCGGGCTGAAAACGCTTGTTTGGGACATGACATTAATGTTAACTATAAATCATAAACTAAGCATTTTTCAGCTGAAATAATGAATGTAGTCCTCTTAATTCTTGCTTCTAAAGCATACGCAAGCAGAAATTTCAATGTACAATGATGTTTTTAAAAAAAGGGTCAAAATGTGCTCCACTCGGGCTGAAAACGCTTGTTTGGAACATTTCATTAATGTTGACTATAAATCATAAACTAAGCATTTTTCAGCTGAAATAATGAATGTAGTCCTCTTAATTCTTGCTTCTAAAGCATACGCAAGCAGAAATTTCAATGTACAATGATGTTTTTAAAAAAACGGTCAAAATGTGCTCCACTCGGGCTGAAAACGCTTGTTTGGGACATGACATTAATGTTGACTATAAATCATAAACTAAGCATTTTTCAGCTGAAATAATGAATGTAGTCCTCTTAATTCTTGCTTCTAAAGCATACGCAAACAGAAATTTCAATGTACAATGATGTTTTTTAAAAAACGGTCAAAATGTGCTCCACTCGGGCTGAAAACGCTTGTTCGGAACATTTCCTTAATGTTGACTATAAATCATAAACTAAGCATTTTTCAGCTGAAATAATGAATGTAGTCCTCTTAATTCTTGCTTCTAAAGCATACGCAAGCAGAAATTTCAATGTACAATGATGTTTTTAAAAAAACGGTCAAAATGTGCTCCACTCGGGCTGAAAACGCTTGTTCGGAACATTTCCTTAATGTTGACTATAAATCATAAACTAAGCATTTTTCAGCTGAAATAATGAATGTAGTCCTCTTAATTCTTGCTTCTAAAGCATACGCAAGCAGAAATTTCAATGTACAATGATGTTTTTAAAAAAAACAGTCAAAATGTGCTCCACTCGGGCTGAAAACGCTGTTGGGGACATTTCATTAATGTTGACTACAAATCAAAAACTAAGCATTTTTCAGCTGAAATAATGAATGTAGTCCTCTTAATTCTTGCTTCTAAAGCATTCGCAAGCAGAAATTTCAATGTACAATGATGTTTTTAAAAAAACAGTCAAAATGTGCTCCACTCGGGCTGAAAACGCTGTTGGGGACATTTCATTAATGTTGACTATAAATCATAAACTAAGCATTTTTCAGCTGAAATAATGAATGTAGTCCTCTTAATTCTTGCTTCTAAAGCATACGCAAGCAGAAATTTCAATGTACAATGATGTTTTTAAAAAAACAGTCAAAATGTGCTCCACTCGGGCTGAAAACGCTTGTTTGGGACATGACATTAATGTTGACTATAAATCATAAACTAAGCATTTTTCAGCTGAAATAATGAATGTAGTCCTCTTAATTCTCGCTTCTAAAGCATACGCAAGCAGAAATTTCAATGTACAATGATGTTTTTAAAAAAACGGTCAAAATGTGCTCCACTCGGGCTGAAAACGCTTGTTTGGAACATTTCATTAATGTTGACTATAAATCATAAACTAAGCATTTTTCAGCTGAAATAATGAATGTAGTCCTCTTAATTCTTGCTTCTAAAGCATAAGCAAGCAGAAATTTTAATGTACAATGATGTTTTAAAAAAACAGTCAAAATGTGCTCCACTCGGGCTGAAAACGCTTGTTTGGGACATGACATTAATGTTGACTATAAATCATAAACTAAGCATTTTTCAGCTGAAATAATGAATGTAGTCCTCTTAATTCTTGCTTCTAAAGCATACGCAAGCAGAAATTTCAATGTACAATGATGTTTTTAAAAAAAGGGTCAAAATGTGCTCCACTCGGGCTGAAAACGCTTGTTTGGAACATTTCATTAATGTTGACTATAAATCATAAACTAAGCATTTTTCAGCTGAAATAATGAATGTAGTCCTCTTAATTCTCGCTTCTAAAGCATACGCAAGCAGAAATTTCAATGTACAATGATGTTTTTAAATAAACAGTCAAAATGTGCTCCACTCGGGCTGAAAACGCTTGTTTGGGACACGACATTAATGTTAACTATAAATCATAAACTAAGCATTTTTCAGCTGAAATAATGAATGTAGTCCTCTTAATTCTTGCTTCTAAAGCATACGCAAGCAGAAATTTCAATGTACAATGATGTTTTTAAAAAAAGGGTCAAAATGTGCTCCACTCGGGCTGAAAACGCTTGTTTGGAACATTTCATTAATGTTGACTATAAATCATAAACTAAGCATTTTTCAGCTGAAATAATGAATGTAGTCCTCTTAATTCTTGCTTCTAAAGCATACGCAAGCAGAAATTTCAATGTACAATGATGTTTTTAAAAAAAACAGTCAAAATGTGCTCCACTCGGGCTGAAAACGCTGTTGGGGACATTTCATTAATGTTGACTATAAATCAAAAACTAAGCATTTTTCAGCTGAAATAATGAATGTAGTCCTCTTAATTCTTGCTTCTAAAGCATACGCAAGCAGAAATTTCAATGTACAATGATGTTTTTAAAAAAACAGTCAAAATGTGCTCCACTCGGGCTGAAAACGCTGTTGGGGACATTTCATTAATGTTGACTATAAATCATAAACTAAGCATTTTTCAGCTGAAATAATGAATGTAGTCCTCTTAATTCTTGCTTCTAAAGCATACGCAAGCAGAAATTTCAATGTACAATGATGTTTTTAAAAAAACGGTCAAAATGTGCTCCACTCGGGCTGAAAACGCTTGTTTGGGACATTACATTAATGTTGACTATAAATCATAAACTAAGCATTTTTCAGCTGAAATAATGAATGTAGTCCTCTTAATTCTTGCTTCTAAAGCATACGCAAACAGAAATTTCAATGTACAATGATGTTTTTTAAAAAACGGTCAAAATGTGCTCCACTCGGGCTGAAAACGCTTGTTCGGAACATTTCCTTAATGTTGACTATAAATCATAAACTAAGCATTTTTCAGCTGAAATAATGAATGTAGTCCTCTTAATTCTTGCTTCTAAAGCATACGCAAGCAGAAATTTCAATGTACAATGATGTTTTTAAAAAAAACAGTCAAAATGCGCTCCACTCGGGCTGAAAACGCTGTTGGGGACATTTCATTAATGTTGACTATAAATCATAAACTAAGCATTTTTCAGCTGAAATAATGAATGTAGTCCTCTTAATTCTTGCTTCTAAAGCATACGCAAGCAGAAATTTCAATGTACAATGATGTTTTTAAAAAAACGGTCAAAATGTGCTCCACTCGGGCTGAAAACGCTTGTTTGGGACATTACATTAATGTTGACTATAAATCATAAACTAAGCATTTTTCAGCTGAAATAATGAATGTAGTCCTCTTAATTCTTGCTTCTAAAGCATACGCAAGCAGAAATTTCAATGTACAATGATGTTTTTAAAAAAACAGTCAAAATGTGCTCCACTCGGGCTGAAAACGCTTGTTTGGGACATGACATTAATGTTGACTATAAATCATAAACTAAGCATTTTTCAGCTGAAATAATGAATGTAGTCCTCTTAATTCTTGCTTCTAAAGCATACGCAAGCAGAAATTTCAATGTACAATGATGTTTTTAAAAAAACGGTCAAAATGTGCTCCACTCGGGCTGAAAACGCTTGTTCGGAACATTTCCTTAATGTTGACTATAAATCATAAACTAAGCATTTTTCAGCTGAAATAATGAATGTAGTCCTCTTAATTCTTGCTTCTAAAGCATACGCAAGCAGAAATTTCAATGTACAATGATGTTTTTAAAAAAAACAGTCAAAATGCGCTCCACTCGGGCTGAAAACGCTGTTGGGGACATTTCATTAATGTTGACTATAAATCATAAACTAAGCATTTTTCAGCTGAAATAATGAATGTAGTCCTCTTAATTCTTGCTTCTAAAGCATACGCAAGCAGAAATTTCAATGTACAATGATGTTTTTAAAAAAACGGTCAAAATGTGCTCCACTCGGGCTGAAAACGCTTGTTCGGAACATTTCCTTAATGTTGACTATAAATCATAAACTAAGCATTTTTCAGCTGAAATAATGAATGTAGTCCTCTTAATTCTTGCTTCTAAAGCATACGCAAGCAGAAATTTCAATGTACAATGATGTTTTTAAAAAAAACAGTCAAAATGTGCTCCACTCGGGCTGAAAACGCTGTTGGGGACATTTCATTAATATTGACTACAAATCAAAAACTAAGCATTTTTCAGCTGAAATAATGAATGTAGTCCTCTTAATTCTTGCTTCTAAAGCATTCGCAAGCAGAAATTTCAATGTACAATGATGTTTTTAAAAAAACAGTCAAAATGTGCTCCACTCGGGCTGAAAACGCTGTTGGGGACATTTCATTAATGTTGACTATAAATCATAAACTAAGCATTTTTCAGCTGAAATAATGAATGTAGTCCTCTTAATTCTTGCTTCTAAAGCATACGCAAGCAGAAATTTCAATGTACAATGATGTTTTTAAAAAAACAGTCAAAATGTGCTCCACTCGGGCTGAAAACGCTTGTTTGGGACATTACATTAATGTTGACTATAAATCATAAACTAAGCATTTTTCAGCTGAAATAATGAATGTAGTCCTCTTAATTCTTGCTTCTACAGCATACGCAAGCAGAAATTTCAATGTACAATGATGTTTTTAAAAAAACAGTCAAAATGTGCTCCACTCGGGCTGAAAACGCTTGTTTGGGACATGACATTAATGTTGACTATAAATCATAAACTAAGCATTTTTCAGCTGAAATAATGAATGTAGTCCTCTTAATTCTTGCTTCTAAAGCATACGCAAGCAGAAATTTCAATGTACAATGATGTTTTTAAAAAAACGGTCAAAATGTGCTCCACTCGGGCTGAAAACGCTTGTTTGGAACATTTCATTAATGTTGACTATAAATCATAAACTAAGCATTTTTCAGCTGAAATAATGAATGTAGTCCTCTTAATTCTTGCTTCTAAAGCATAAGCAAGCAGAAATTTTAATGTACAATGATGTTTTAAAAAAACAGTCAAAATGTGCTCCACTCGGGCTGAAAACGCTTGTTTGGGACATGACATTAATGTTGACTATAAATCATAAACTAAGCATTTTTCAGCTGAAATAATGAATGTAGTCCTCTTAATTCTTGCTTCTAAAGCATACGCAAGCAGAAATTTCAATGTACAATGATGTTTTTAAAAAAAGGGTCAAAATGTGCTCCACTCGGGCTGAAAACGCTTGTTTGGAACATTTCATTAATGTTGACTATAAATCATAAACTAAGCATTTTTCAGCTGAAATAATGAATGTAGTCCTCTTAATTCTCGCTTCTAAAGCATACGCAAGCAGAAATTTCAATGTACAATGATGTTTTTAAATAAACAGTCAAAATGTGCTCCACTCGGGCTGAAAACGCTTGTTTGGGACATGACATTAATGTTAACTATAAATCATAAACTAAGCATTTTTCAGCTGAAATAATGAATGTAGTCCTCTTAATTCTTGCTTCTAAAGCATACGCAAGCAGAAATTTCAATGTACAATGATGTTTTTAAAAAAAGGGTCAAAATGTGCTCCACTCGGGCTGAAAACGCTTGTTTGGAACATTTCATTAATGTTGACTATAAATCATAAACTAAGCATTTTTCAGCTGAAATAATGAATGTAGTCCTCTTAATTCTTGCTTCTAAAGCATACGCAAGCAGAAATTTCAATGTACAATGATGTTTTTAAAAAAAACAGTCAAAATGTGCTCCACTCGGGCTGAAAACGCTGTTGGGGACATTTCATTAATGTTGACTATAAATCAAAAACTAAGCATTTTTCAGCTGAAATAATGAATGTAGTCCTCTTAATTCTTGCTTCTAAAGCATACGCAAGCAGAAATTTCAATGTACAATGATGTTTTTAAAAAAACAGTCAAAATGTGCTCCACTCGGGCTGAAAACGCTGTTGGGGACATTTCATTAATGTTGACTATAAATCATAAACTAAGCATTTTTCAGCTGAAATAATGAATGTAGTCCTCTTAATTCTTGCTTCTAAAGCATACGCAAGCAGAAATTTCAATGTACAATGATGTTTTTAAAAAAACAGTCAAAATGCGCTCCACTCGGGCTGAAAACGCTGTTGGGGACATTTCATTAATGTTGACTACAAATCAAAAACTAAGCATTTTTCAGCTGAAATAATGAATGTAGTCCTCTTAATTCTTGCTTCTAAAGCATACGCAAGCAGAAATTTCAATGTACAATGATGTTTTTTAAAAAACGGTCAAAATGTGCTCCACTCGGGCTGAAAACGCTTGTTCGGAACATTTCCTTAATGTTGACTATAAATCATAAACTAAGCATTTTTCAGCTGAAATAATGAATGTAGTCCTCTTAATTCTTGCTTCTAAAGCATACGCAAGCAGAAATTTCAATGTACAATGATGTTTTTAAAAAAAACAGTCAAAATGCGCTCCACTCGGGCTGAAAACGCTGTTGGGGACATTTCATTAATGTTGACTACAAATCAAAAACTAAGCATTTTTCAGCTGAAATAATGAATGTAGTCCTCTTAATTCTTGCTTCTAAAGCGTACGCAAGCAGAAATTTCAATGTACAATGATGTTTTTAAAAAAAGGGTCAAAATGTGCTCCACTCGGGCTGAAAACGCTTGTTTGGAACATTTCATTAATGTTGACTATAAATCATAAACTAAGCATTTTTCAGCTGAAATAATGAATGTAGTCCTCTTAATTCTTGCTTCTAAAGCATACGCAAGCAGAAATTTCAATGTACAATGATGTTTTTAAAAAAACAGTCAAAATGTGCTCCACTCGGGCTGAAAACGCTTGTTTGGGACATGACATTAATGTTGACTATAAATCATAAACTAAGCATTTTTCAGCTGAAATAATGAATGTAGTCCTCTTAATTCTTGCTTCTAAAGCATACGCAAGCAGAAATTTCAATGTACAATGATGTTTTTAAAAAAAGGGTCAAAATGTGCTCCACTCGGGCTGAAAACGCTTGTTTGGAACATTTCCTTAATGTTGACTATAAATCATAAACTAAGCATTTTTCAGCTGAAATAATGAATGTAGTCCTCTTAATTCTTGCTTCTAAAGCATACGCAAGCAGAAATTTCAATGTACAATGATGTTTTTAAAAAAACAGTCAAAATGTGCTCCACTCGGGCTGAAAACGCTTGTTTGGGACATGACATTAATGTTGACTATAAATCATAAACTAAGCATTTTTCAGCTGAAATAATGAATGTAGTCCTCTTAATTCTTGCTTCTAAAGCATACGCAAGCAGAAATTTCAATGTACAATGATGTTTTTAAAAAAACAGTCAAAATGTGCTCCACTCGGGCTGAAAACGCTGTTGGGGACATTTCATTAATGTTGACTATAAATCATAAACTAAGCATTTTTCAGCTGAAATAATGAATGTAGTCCTCTTAATTCTTGCTTCTAAAGCATACGCAAGCAGAAATTTCAATGTACAATGATGTTTTTAAAAAAACAGTCAAAATGTGCTCCACTCGGGCTGAAAACGCTGTTGGGGACATTTCATTAATGTTGACTATAAATCATAAACTAAGCATTTTTCAGCTGAAATAATGAATGTAGTCCTCTTAATTCTTGCTTCTAAAGCATACGCAAGCAGAAATTTCAATGTACAATGATGTTTTTAAAAAAACAGTCAAAATGTGCTCCACTCGGGCTGAAAACGCTGTTGGGGACATGACATTAATGTTGACTATAAATCATAAACTAAGCATTTTTCAGCTGAAATAATGAATGTAGTCCTCTTAATTCTTGCTTCTAAAGCATACGCAAGCAGAAATTTCAATGTACAATGATGTTTTTAAAAAAAGGGTCAAAATGTGCTCCACTCGGGCTGAAAACGCTTGTTTGGAACATTTCATTAATGTTGACTATAAATCATAAACTAAGCATTTTTCAGCTGAAATAATGAATGTAGTCCTCTTAATTCTTGCTTCTAAAGCATACGCAAGCAGAAATTTCAATGTACAATGATGTTTTTAAAAAAACAGTCAAAATGCGCTCCACTCGGGCTGAAAACGCTGTTGGGGACATTTCATTAATGTTGACTACAAATCAAAAACTAAGCATTTTTCAGCTGAAATAATGAATGTAGTCCTCTTAATTCTTGCTTCTAAAGCATACGCAAGCAGAAATTTCAATGTACAATGATGTTTTTTAAAAAACGGTCAAAATGTGCTCCACTCGGGCTGAAAACGCTTGTTCGGAACATTTCCTTAATGTTGACTATAAATCATAAACTAAGCATTTTTCAGCTGAAATAATGAATGTAGTCCTCTTAATTCTTGCTTCTAAAGCATACGCAAGCAGAAATTTCAATGTACAATGATGTTTTTAAAAAAAACAGTCAAAATGCGCTCCACTCGGGCTGAAAACGCTGTTGGGGACATTTCATTAATGTTGACTACAAATCAAAAACTAAGCATTTTTCAGCTGAAATAATGAATGTAGTCCTCTTAATTCTTGCTTCTAAAGCATACGCAAGCAGAAATTTCAATGTACAATGATGTTTTTAAAAAAAGGGTCAAAATGTGCTCCACTCGGGCTGAAAACGCTTGTTTGGAACATTTCATTAATGTTGACTATAAATCATAAACTAAGCATTTTTCAGCTGAAATAATGAATGTAGTCCTCTTAATTCTTGCTTCTAAAGCATACGCAAGCAGAAATTTCAATGTACAATGATGTTTTTAAAAAAACAGTCAAAATGTGCTCCACTCGGGCTGAAAACGCTTGTTTGGGACATGACATTAATGTTGACTATAAATCATAAACTAAGCATTTTTCAGCTGAAATAATGAATGTAGTCCTCTTAATTCTTGCTTCTAAAGCATACGCAAGCAGAAATTTCAATGTACAATGATGTTTTTAAAAAAAGGGTCAAAATGTGCTCCACTCGGGCTGAAAACGCTTGTTTGGAACATTTCCTTAATGTTGACTATAAATCATAAACTAAGCATTTTTCAGCTGAAATAATGAATGTAGTCCTCTTAATTCTTGCTTCTAAAGCATACGCAAGCAGAAATTTCAATGTACAATGATGTTTTTAAAAAAACAGTCAAAATGTGCTCCACTCGGGCTGAAAACGCTTGTTTGGGACATGACATTAATGTTGACTATAAATCATAAACTAAGCATTTTTCAGCTGAAATAATGAATGTAGTCCTCTTAATTCTTGCTTCTAAAGCATACGCAAGCAGAAATTTCAATGTACAATGATGTTTTTAAAAAAACAGTCAAAATGTGCTCCACTCGGGCTGAAAACGCTGTTGGGGACATTTCATTAATGTTGACTATAAATCATAAACTAAGCATTTTTCAGCTGAAATAATGAATGTAGTCCTCTTAATTCTTGCTTCTAAAGCATACGCAAGCAGAAATTTCAATGTACAATGATGTTTTTAAAAAAACAGTCAAAATGTGCTCCACTCGGGCTGAAAACGCTGTTGGGGACATGACATTAATGTTGACTATAAATCATAAACTAAGCATTTTTCAGCTGAAATAATGAATGTAGTCCTCTTAATTCTTGCTTCTAAAGCATACGCAAGCAGAAATTTCAATGTACAATGATGTTTTTAAAAAAAGGGTCAAAATGTGCTCCACTCGGGCTGAAAACGCTGTTGGGGACATTTCATTAATGTTGACTACAAATCAAAAACTAAGCATTTTTCAGCTGAAATAATGAATGTAGTCCTCTTAATTCTTGCTTCTAAAGCATACGCAAGCAGAAATTTCAATGTACAATGATGTTTTTAAAAAAAGGGTCAAAATGTGCTCCACTCGGGCTGAAAACGCTTGTTTGGAACATTTCATTAATGTTGACTATAAATCATAAACTAAGCATTTTTCAGCTGAAATAATGAATGTAGTCCTCTTAATTCTTGCTTCTAAAGCATACGCAAGCAGAAATTTCAATGTACAATGATGTTTTTAAAAAAACAGTCAAAATGTGCTCCACTCGGGCTGAAAACGCTTGTTTGGGACATGACATTAATGTTGACTATAAATCATAAACTAAGCATTTTTCAGCTGAAATAATGAATGTAGTCCTCTTAATTCTTGCTTCTAAAGCATACGCAAGCAGAAATTTCAATGTACAATGATGTTTTTAAAAAAACAGTCAAAATGTGCTCCACTCGGGCTGAAAACGCTTGTTTGGGACATTACATTAATGTTGACTATAAATCATAAACTAAGCATTTTTCAGCTGAAATAATGAATGTAGTCCTCTTAATTCTTGCTTCTAAAGCATACGCAAACAGAAATTTCAATGTACAATGATGTTTTTAAAAAAACTGTCAAAATGTGCTCCACTCGGGCTGAAAACGCTTGTTTGGAACATTTCATTAATGTTGACTATAATTCATAAACTAAGCATTTTTCAGCTGAAATAATGAATGTAGTCCTCTTAATTCTTGCTTCTAAAGCATACGCAAGCAGAAATTTCAATGTACAATGATGTTTTTAAAAAAAAAAAAGTCAAAATGTGCTCCACTCGGGCTGAAAACGCTGTTGGGGACATTTCATTAATGTTGACTATAAATCAAAAACTAAGCATTTTTCAGCTGAAATAATGAATGTAGTCCTCTTAATTCTTGCTTCTAAAGCATACGCAAGCAGAAATTTCAATGTACAATGATGTTTTTAAAAAAACAGTCAAAATGTGCTCCACTCAGGCTGAAAACGCTGTTGGGGACATTTCATTAATGTTGACTATAAATCATAAACTAAGCATTTTTCAGCCGAAATAATGAATGTAGTCCTCCTAATTCTTGCTTCTAAAGCATACGCAAGCAGAAATTTCAATGTACAATGATGTTTTTAAAAAAACAGTCAAAATGTGCTCCACTCGGGCTGAAAACGCTTGTTTGGAACATTTCATTAATGTTGACTATAAATCATAAACTAAGCATTTTTCAGCTGAAATAATGAATGTAGTCCTCTTAATTCTTGCTTCTAAAGCATACGCAAGCAGAAATTTCAATGTACAATGATGTTTTTAAAAAAACAGTCAAAATGTGCTCCACTCGGGCTGAAAACGCTTGTTCGGAACATTTCCTTAATGTTGACTATAAATCATAAACTAAGCATTTTTCAGCTGAAATAATGAATGTAGTCCTCTTAATTCTTGCTTCTAAAGCATACGCAAGCAGAAATTTCAATGTACAATGATGTTTTTAAAAAAAACAGTCAAAATGCGCTCCACTCGGGCTGAAAACGCTGTTGGGGACATTTCATTAATGTTGACTACAAATCAAAAACTAAGCATTTTTCAGCTGAAATAATGAATGTAGTCCTCTTAATTCTTGCTTCTAAAGCATACGCAAGCAGAAATTTCAATGTACAATGATGTTTTTAAAAAAAGGGTCAAAATGTGCTCCACTCGGGCTGAAAACGCTTGTTTGGAACATTTCATTAATGTTGACTATAAATCATAAACTAAGCATTTTTCAGCTGAAATAATGAATGTAGTCCTCTTAATTCTTGCTTCTAAAGCATACGCAAGCAGAAATTTCAATGTACAATGATGTTTTTAAAAAAACAGTCAAAATGTGCTCCACTCGGGCTGAAAACGCTGTTGGGGACATGACATTAATGTTGACTATAAATCATAAACTAAGCATTTTTCAGCTGAAATAATGAATGTAGTCCTCTTAATTCTTGCTTCTAAAGCATACGCAAGCAGAAATTTCAATGTACAATGATGTTTTTAAAAAAAGGGTCAAAATGCGCTCCACTCGGGCTTAAAACGCTGTTGGGGACATTTCATTAATGTTGACTACAAATCAAAAACTAAGCATTTTTCAGCTGAAATAATGAATGTAGTCCTCTTAATTCTTGCTTCTAAAGCATACGCAAGCAGAAATTTCAATGTACAATGATGTTTTTAAAAAAAGGGTCAAAATGTGCTCCACTCGGGCTGAAAACGCTTGTTTGGAACATTTCATTAATGTTGACTATAAATCATAAACTAAGCATTTTTCAGCTGAAATAATGAATGTAGTCCTCTTAATTCTTGCTTCTAAAGCATACGCAAGCAGAAATTTCAATGTACAATGATGTTTTTAAAAAAACAGTCAAAATGCGCTCCACTCGGGCTGAAAACGCTGTTGGGGACATTTCATTAATGTTGACTACAAATCAAAAACTAAGCATTTTTCAGCTGAAATAATGAATGTAGTCCTCTTAATTCTTGCTTCTAAAGCATACGCAAGCAGAAATTTCAATGTACAATGATGTTTTTTAAAAAACGGTCAAAATGTGCTCCACTCGGGCTGAAAACGCTTGTTCGGAACATTTCCTTAATGTTGACTATAAATCATAAACTAAGCATTTTTCAGCTGAAATAATGAATGTAGTCCTCTTAATTCTTGCTTCTAAAGCATACGCAAGCAGAAATTTCAATGTACAATGATGTTTTTAAAAAAAACAGTCAAAATGCGCTCCACTCGGGCTGAAAACGCTGTTGGGGACATTTCATTAATGTTGACTACAAATCAAAAACTAAGCATTTTTCAGCTGAAATAATGAATGTAGTCCTCTTAATTCTTGCTTCTAAAGCATACGCAAGCAGAAATTTCAATGTACAATGATGTTTTTAAAAAAAGGGTCAAAATGTGCTCCACTCGGGCTGAAAACGCTTGTTTGGAACATTTCATTAATGTTGACTATAAATCATAAACTAAGCATTTTTCAGCTGAAATAATGAATGTAGTCCTCTTAATTCTTGCTTCTAAAGCATACGCAAGCAGAAATTTCAATGTACAATGATGTTTTTAAAAAAACAGTCAAAATGTGCTCCACTCGGGCTGAAAACGCTTGTTTGGGACATGACATTAATGTTGACTATAAATCATAAACTAAGCATTTTTCAGCTGAAATAATGAATGTAGTCCTCTTAATTCTTGCTTCTAAAGCATACGCAAGCAGAAATTTCAATGTACAATGATGTTTTTAAAAAAAGGGTCAAAATGTGCTCCACTCGGGCTGAAAACGCTTGTTTGGAACATTTCCTTAATGTTGACTATAAATCATAAACTAAGCATTTTTCAGCTGAAATAATGAATGTAGTCCTCTTAATTCTTGCTTCTAAAGCATACGCAAGCAGAAATTTCAATGTACAATGATGTTTTTAAAAAAACAGTCAAAATGTGCTCCACTCGGGCTGAAAACGCTTGTTTGGGACATGACATTAATGTTGACTATAAATCATAAACTAAGCATTTTTCAGCTGAAATAATGAATGTAGTCCTCTTAATTCTTGCTTCTAAAGCATACGCAAGCAGAAATTTCAATGTACAATGATGTTTTTAAAAAAACAGTCAAAATGTGCTCCACTCGGGCTGAAAACGCTGTTGGGGACATTTCATTAATGTTGACTATAAATCATAAACTAAGCATTTTTCAGCTGAAATAATGAATGTAGTCCTCTTAATTCTTGCTTCTAAAGCATACGCAAGCAGAAATTTCAATGTACAATGATGTTTTTAAAAAAACAGTCAAAATGTGCTCCACTCGGGCTGAAAACGCTGTTGGGGACATTTCATTAATGTTGACTATAAATCATAAACTAAGCATTTTTCAGCTGAAATAATGAATGTAGTCCTCTTAATTCTTGCTTCTAAAGCATACGCAAGCAGAAATTTCAATGTACAATGATGTTTTTAAAAAAACAGTCAAAATGTGCTCCACTCGGGCTGAAAACGCTGTTGGGGACATGACATTAATGTTGACTATAAATCATAAACTAAGCATTTTTCAGCTGAAATAATGAATGTAGTCCTCTTAATTCTTGCTTCTAAAGCATACGCAAGCAGAAATTTCAATGTACAATGATGTTTTTAAAAAAAGGGTCAAAATGTGCTCCACTCGGGCTGAAAACGCTTGTTTGGAACATTTCATTAATGTTGACTATAAATCATAAACTAAGCATTTTTCAGCTGAAATAATGAATGTAGTCCTCTTAATTCTTGCTTCTAAAGCATACGCAAGCAGAAATTTCAATGTACAATGATGTTTTTAAAAAAACAGTCAAAATGCGCTCCACTCGGGCTGAAAACGCTGTTGGGGACATTTCATTAATGTTGACTACAAATCAAAAACTAAGCATTTTTCAGCTGAAATAATGAATGTAGTCCTCTTAATTCTTGCTTCTAAAGCATACGCAAGCAGAAATTTCAATGTACAATGATGTTTTTTAAAAAACGGTCAAAATGTGCTCCACTCGGGCTGAAAACGCTTGTTCGGAACATTTCCTTAATGTTGACTATAAATCATAAACTAAGCATTTTTCAGCTGAAATAATGAATGTAGTCCTCTTAATTCTTGCTTCTAAAGCATACGCAAGCAGAAATTTCAATGTACAATGATGTTTTTAAAAAAAACAGTCAAAATGCGCTCCACTCGGGCTGAAAACGCTGTTGGGGACATTTCATTAATGTTGACTACAAATCAAAAACTAAGCATTTTTCAGCTGAAATAATGAATGTAGTCCTCTTAATTCTTGCTTCTAAAGCATACGCAAGCAGAAATTTCAATGTACAATGATGTTTTTAAAAAAAGGGTCAAAATGTGCTCCACTCGGGCTGAAAACGCTTATTTGGAACATTTCATTAATGTTGACTATAAATCATAAACTAAGCATTTTTCAGCTGAAATAATGAATGTAGTCCTCTTAATTCTTGCTTCTAAAGCATACGCAAGCAGAAATTTCAATGTACAATGATGTTTTTAAAAAAACAGTCAAAATGTGCTCCACTCGGGCTGAAAACGCTTGTTTGGGACATGACATTAATGTTGACTATAAATCATAAACTAAGCATTTTTCAGCTGAAATAATGAATGTAGTCCTCTTAATTCTTGCTTCTAAAGCATACGCAAGCAGAAATTTCAATGTACAATGATGTTTTTAAAAAAAGGGTCAAAATGTGCTCCACTCGGGCTGAAAACGCTTGTTTGGAACATTTCCTTAATGTTGACTATAAATCATAAACTAAGCATTTTTCAGCTGAAATAATGAATGTAGTCCTCTTAATTCTTGCTTCTAAAGCATACGCAAGCAGAAATTTCAATGTACAATGATGTTTTTAAAAAAACAGTAAAAATGTGCTCCACTCGGGCTGAAAACGCTTGTTTGGGACATGACATTAATGTTGACTATAAATCATAAACTAAGCATTTTTCAGCTGAAATAATGAATGTAGTCCTCTTAATTCTTGCTTCTAAAGCATACGCAAGCAGAAATTTCAATGTACAATGATGTTTTTAAAAAAACAGTCAAAATGTGCTCCACTCGGGCTGAAAACGCTGTTGGGGACATTTCATTAATGTTGACTATAAATCATAAACTAAGCATTTTTCAGCTGAAATAATGAATGTAGTCCTCTTAATTCTTGCTTCTAAAGCATACGCAAGCAGAAATTTCAATGTACAATGATGTTTTTAAAAAAACAGTCAAAATGTGCTCCACTCGGGCTGAAAACGCTGTTGGGGACATTTCATTAATGTTGACTATAAATCATAAACTAAGCATTTTTCAGCTGAAATAATGAATGTAGTCCTCTTAATTCTTGCTTCTAAAGCATACGCAAGCAGAAATTTCAATGTACAATGATGTTTTTAAAAAAACAGTCAAAATGTGCTCCACTCGGGCTGAAAACGCTGTTGGGGACATGACATTAATGTTGACTATAAATCATAAACTAAGCATTTTTCAGCTGAAATAATGAATGTAGTCCTCTTAATTCTTGCTTCTAAAGCATACGCAAGCAGAAATTTCAATGTACAATGATGTTTTTAAAAAAAGGGTCAAAATGTGCTCCACTCGGGCTGAAAACGCTGTTGGGGACATTTCATTAATGTTGACTACAAATCAAAAACTAAGCATTTTTCAGCTGAAATAATGAATGTAGTCCTCTTAATTCTTGCTTCTAAAGCATACGCAAGCAGAAATTTCAATGTACAATGATGTTTTTAAAAAAAGGGTCAAAATGTGCTCCACTCGGGCTGAAAACGCTTGTTTGGAACATTTCATTAATGTTGACTATAAATCATAAACTAAGCATTTTTCAGCTGAAATAATGAATGTAGTCCTCTTAATTCTTGCTTCTAAAGCATACGCAAGCAGAAATTTCAATGTACAATGATGTTTTTAAAAAAACAGTCAAAATGTGCTCCACTCGGGCTGAAAACGCTTGTTTGGGACATGACATTAATGTTGACTATAAATCATAAACTAAGCATTTTTCAGCTGAAATAATGAATGTAGTCCTCTTAATTCTTGCTTCTAAAGCATACGCAAGCAGAAATTTCAATGTACAATGATGTTTTTAAAAAAACAGTCAAAATGTGCTCCACTCGGGCTGAAAACGCTTGTTTGGGACATTACATTAATGTTGACTATAAATCATAAACTAAGCATTTTTCAGCTGAAATAATGAATGTAGTCCTCTTAATTCTTGCTTCTAAAGCATACGCAAACAGAAATTTCAATGTACAATGATGTTTTTAAAAAAACTGTCAAAATGTGCTCCACTCGGGCTGAAAACGCTTGTTTGGAACATTTCATTAATGTTGACTATAATTCATAAACTAAGCATTTTTCAGCTGAAATAATGAATGTAGTCCTCTTAATTCTTGCTTCTAAAGCATACGCAAGCAGAAATTTCAATGTACAATGATGTTTTTAAAAAAAGGGTCAAAATGTGCTCCACTCGGGCTGAAAACGCTTGTTTGGAACATTTCATTAATGTTGACTATAAATCATAAACTAAGCATTTTTCAGCTGAAATAATGAATGTAGTCCTCTTAATTCTTGCTTCCAAAGCATACGCAAGCAGAAATTTCAATGTACAATGATGTTTTTAAAAAAAACAGTCAAAATGTGCTCCACTCGGGCTGAAAACGCTGTTGGGGACATTTCATTAATGTTGACTACAAATCAAAAACTAAGCATTTTTCAGCTGAAATAATGAATGTAGTCCTCTTAATTCTTGCTTCTAAAGCATACGCAAGCAGAAATTTCAATGTACAATGATGTTTTTAAAAAAACAGTCAAAATGCGCTCCACTCGGGCTGAAAACGCTGTTGGGGACATTTCATTAATGTTGACTATAAATCATAAACTAAGCATTTTTCAGCTGAAATAATGAATGTAGTCCTCTTAATTCTTGCTTCTTAAGCATACGCAAGCAGAAATTTCAATGTACAATGATGTTTTTAAAAAAACGGTCAAAATGTGCTCCACTCGGGCTGAAAACGCTTGTTTGGGACATTACATTAATGTTGACTATAAATCATAAACTAAGCATTTTTCAGCTGAAATAATGAATGTAGTCCTCTTAATTCTTGCTTCTAAAGCATACGCAAGCAGAAATTTCAATGTACAATGATGTTTTTAAAAAAACAGTCAAAATGTGCTCCACTCGGGCTGAAAACGCTTGTTTGGGACATGACATTAATGTTGACTATAAATCATAAACTAAGCATTTTTCAGCTGAAATAATGAATGTAGTCCTCTTAATTCTTGCTTCTAAAGCATACGCAAGCAGAAATTTCAATGTACAATGATGTTTTTAAAAAAACGGTCAAAATGTGCTCCACTCGGGCTGAAAACGCTTGTTCGGAACATTTCCTTAATGTTGACTATAAATCATAAACTAAGCATTTTTCAGCTGAAATAATGAATGTAGTCCTCTTAATTCTTGCTTCTAAAGCATACGCAAGCAGAAATTTCAATGTACAATGATGTTTTTAAAAAAAACAGTCAAAATGCGCTCCACTCGGGCTGAAAACGCTGTTGGGGACATTTCATTAATGTTGACTATAAATCATAAACTAAGCATTTTTCAGCTGAAATAATGAATGTAGTCCTCTTAATTCTTGCTTCTAAAGCATACGCAAGCAGAAATTTCAATGTACAATGATGTTTTTAAAAAAACGGTCAAAATGTGCTCCACTCGGGCTGAAAACGCTTGTTCGGAACATTTCCTTAATGTTGACTATAAATCATAAACTAAGCATTTTTCAGCTGAAATAATGAATGTAGTCCTCTTAATTCTTGCTTCTAAAGCATACGCAAGCAGAAATTTCAATGTACAATGATGTTTTTAAAAAAAACAGTCAAAATGTGCTCCACTCGGGCTGAAAACGCTGTTGGGGACATTTCATTAATGTTGACTACAAATCAAAAACTAAGCATTTTTCAGCTGAAATAATGAATGTAGTCCTCTTAATTCTTGCTTCTAAAGCATTCGCAAGCAGAAATTTCAATGTACAATGATGTTTTTAAAAAAACAGTCAAAATGTGCTCCACTCGGGCTGAAAACGCTGTTGGGGACATTTCATTAATGTTGACTATAAATCATAAACTAAGCATTTTTCAGCTGAAATAATGAATGTAGTCCTCTTAATTCTTGCTTCTAAAGCATACGCAAGCAGAAATTTCAATGTACAATGATGTTTTTAAAAAAACGGTCAAAATGTGCTCCACTCGGGCTGAAAACGCTTGTTTGGGACATTACATTAATGTTGACTATAAATCATAAACTAAGCATTTTTCAGCTGAAATAATGAATGTAGTCCTCTTAATTCTTGCTTCTAAAGCATACGCAAACAGAAATTTCAATGTACAATGATGTTTTTTAAAAAACGGTCAAAATGCTCCACTCGGGCTGAAAACGCTTGTTCGGAACATTTCCTTAATGTTGACTATAAATCATAAACTAAGCATTTTTCAGCTGAAATAATGAATGTAGTCCTCTTAATTCTTGCTTCTAAAGCATACGCAAGCAGAAATTTCAATGTACAATGATGTTTTTAAAAAAACGGTCAAAATGTGCTCCACTCGGGCTGAAAACGCTTGTTTGGAACATTTCATTAATGTTGACTATAAATCATAAACTAAGCATTTTTCAGCTGAAATAATGAATGTAGTCCTCTTAATTCTTGCTTCTAAAGCATACGCAAGCAGAAATTTCAATGTACAATGATGTTTTTAAAAAAACAGTCAAAATGTGCTCCACTCGGGCTGAAAACGCTGTTGGGGACATTTCATTAATATTGACTATAAATCATAAACTAAGCATTTTTCAGCTGAAATAATGAATGTAGTCCTCTTAATTCTTGCTTCTAAAGCATACGCAAGCAGAAATTTCAATGTACAATGATGTTTTTAAAAAAAACAGTCAAAATGCGCTCCACTCGGGCTGAAAACGCTGTTGGGGACATTTCATTAATGTTGACTATAAATCATAAACTAAGCATTTTTCAGCTGAAAGAATGAATGTAGTCCTCTTAATTCTTGCTTCTAAAGCATACGCAAGCAGAAATTTCAATGTACAATGATGTTTTTAAAAAAACGGTCAAAATGTGCTCCACTCGGGCTGAAAACGCTTGTTCGGAACATTTCCTTAATGTTGACTATAAATCATAAACTAAGCATTTTTCAGCTGAAATAATGAATGTAGTCCTCTTAATTCTTGCTTCTAAAGCATACGCAAGCAGAAATTTCAATGTACAATGATGTTTTTAAAAAAACAGTCAAAATGTGCTCCACTCGGGCTGAAAACGCTTGTTTGGGACATGACATTAATGTTGACTATAAATCATAAACTAAGCATTTTTCAGCTGAAATAATGAATGTAGTCCTCTTAATTCTTGCTTCTAAAGCATACGCAAGCAGAAATTTCAATGTACAATGATGTTTTTAAAAAAAACAGTCAAAATGTGCTCCACTCGGGCTGAAAACGCTGTTGGGGACATTTCATTAATGTTGACTACAAATCAAAAACTAAGCATTTTTCAGCTGAAATAATGAATGTAGTCCTCTTAATTCTTGCTTCTAAAGCATTCGCAAGCAGAAATTTCAATGTACAATGATGTTTTTAAAAAAACAGTCAAAATGTGCTCCACTCGGGCTGAAAACGCTGTTGGGGACATTTCATTAATGTTGACTATAAATCATAAACTAAGCATTTTTCAGCTGAAATAATGAATGTAGTCCTCTTAATTCTTGCTTCTAAAGCATACGCAAGCAGAAATTTCAATGTACAATGATGTTTTTAAAAAAACGGTCAAAATGTGCTCCACTCGGGCTGAAAACGCTTGTTTGGGACATTACATTAATGTTGACTATAAATCATAAACTAAGCATTTTTCAGCTGAAATAATGAATGTAGTCCTCTTAATTCTTGCTTCTAAAGCATACGCAAACAGAAATTTCAATGTACAATGATGTTTTTTAAAAAACGGTCAAAATGTGCTCCACTCGGGCTGAAAACGCTTGTTCGGAACATTTCCTTAATGTTGACTATAAATCATAAACTAAGCATTTTTCAGCTGAAATAATGAATGTAGTCCTCTTAATTCTTGCTTCTAAAGCATACGCAAGCAGAAATTTCAATGTACAATGATGTTTTTAAAAAAAACAGTCAAAATGCGCTCCACTCGGGCTGAAAACGCTGTTGGGGACATTTCATTAATGTTGACTACAAATCAAAAACTAAGCATTTTTCAGCTGAAATAATGAATGTAGTCCTCTTAATTCTTGCTTCTAAAGCATTCGCAAGCAGAAATTTCAATGTACAATGATGTTTTTAAAAAAAGGGTTAAAATGTGCTCCACTCGGGCTGAAAACGCTTGTTTGGAACATTTCATTAATGTTGACTATAAATCATAAACTAAGCATTTTTCAGCTGAAATAATGAATGTAGTCCTCTTAATTCTTGCTTCTAAAGCATACGCAAGCAGAAATTTCAATGTACAATGATGTTTTTAAAAAAACGGTCAAAATGTGCTCCACTCGGGCTGAAAACGCTTGTTTGGGACATGACATTAATGTTGACTATAAATCATAAACTAAGCATTTTTCAGCTGAAATAATGAATGTAGTCCTCTTAATTCTTGCTTCTAAAGCATACGCAAACAGAAATTTCAATGTACAATGATGTTTTTTAAAAAACGGTCAAAATGTGCTCCACTCGGGCTGAAAACGCTTGTTCGGAACATTTCCTTAATGTTGACTATAAATCATAAACTAAGCATTTTTCAGCTGAAATAATGAATGTAGTCCTCTTAATTCTTGCTTCTAAAGCATACGCAAGCAGAAATTTCAATGTACAATGATGTTTTTAAAAAAACGGTCAAAATGTGCTCCACTCGGGCTGAAAACGCTTGTTCGGAACATTTCCTTAATGTTGACTATAAATCATAAACTAAGCATTTTTCAGCTGAAATAATGAATGTAGTCCTCTTAATTCTTGCTTCTAAAGCATACGCAAGCAGAAATTTCAATGTACAATGATGTTTTTAAAAAAAACAGTCAAAATGTGCTCCACTCGGGCTGAAAACGCTGTTGGGGACATTTCATTAATGTTGACTACAAATCAAAAACTAAGCATTTTTCAGCTGAAATAATGAATGTAGTCCTCTTAATTCTTGCTTCTAAAGCATTCGCAAGCAGAAATTTCAATGTACAATGATGTTTTTAAAAAAACAGTCAAAATGTGCTCCACTCGGGCTGAAAACGCTGTTGGGGACATTTCATTAATGTTGACTATAAATCATAAACTAAGCATTTTTCAGCTGAAATAATGAATGTAGTCCTCTTAATTCTTGCTTCTAAAGCATACGCAAGCAGAAATTTCAATGTACAATGATGTTTTTAAAAAAACGGTCAAAATGTGCTCCACTCGGGCTGAAAACGCTTGTTTGGGACATTACATTAATGTTGACTATAAATCATAAACTAAGCATTTTTCAGCTGAAATAATGAATGTAGTCCTCTTAATTCTTGCTTCTAAAGCATACGCAAACAGAAATTTCAATGTACAATGATGTTTTTTAAAAAACGGTCAAAATGTGCTCCACTCGGGCTGAAAACGCTTGTTCGGAACATTTCCTTAATGTTGACTATAAATCATAAACTAAGCATTTTTCAGCTGAAATAATGAATGTAGTCCTCTTAATTCTTGCTTCTAAAGCATACGCAAGCAGAAATTTCAATGTACAATGATGTTTTTAAAAAAAACAGTCAAAATGCGCTCCACTCGGGCTGAAAACGCTGTTGGGGACATTTCATTAATGTTGACTACAAATCAAAAACTAAGCATTTTTCAGCTGAAATAATGAATGTAGTCCTCTTAATTCTTGCTTCTAAAGCATACGCAAGCAGAAATTTCAATGTACAATGATGTTTTTTAAAAAACGGTCAAAATGTGCTCCACTCGGGCTGAAAACGCTTGTTCGGAACATTTCCTTAATGTTGACTATAAATCATAAACTAAGCATTTTTCAGCTGAAATAATGAATGTAGTCCTCTTAATTCTTGCTTCTAAAGCATACGCAAGCAGAAATTTCAATGTACAATGATGTTTTTAAAAAAAACAGTCAAAATGCGCTCCACTCGGGCTGAAAACGCTGTTGGGGACATTTCATTAATGTTGACTACAAATCAAAAACTAAGCATTTTTCAGCTGAAATAATGAATGTAGTCCTCTTAATTCTTGCTTCTAAAGCATACGCAAGCAGAAATTTCAATGTACAATGATGTTTTTAAAAAAAGGGTCAAAATGTGCTCCACTCGGGCTGAAAACGCTTGTTTGGAACATTTCATTAATGTTGACTATAAATCATAAACTAAGCATTTTTCAGCTGAAATAATGAATGTAGTCCTCTTAATTCTTGCTTCTAAAGCATACGCAAGCAGAAATTTCAATGTACAATGATGTTTTTAAAAAAACAGTCAAAATGTGCTCCACTCGGGCTGAAAACGCTTGTTTGGGACATGACATTAATGTTGACTATAAATCATAAACTAAGCATTTTTCAGCTGAAATAATGAATGTAGTCCTCTTAATTCTTGCTTCTAAAGCATACGCAAGCAGAAATTTCAATGTACAATGATGTTTTTAAAAAAACAGTCAAAATGTGCTCCACTCGGGCTGAAAACGCTTGTTTGGGACATTACATTAATGTTGACTATAAATCATAAACTAAGCATTTTTCAGCTGAAATAATGAATGTAGTCCTCTTAATTCTTGCTTCTAAAGCATACGCAAAAAGAAATTTCAATGTACAATGATGTTTTTTAAAAAACGGTCAAAATGTGCTCCACTCGGGCTGAAAACGCTTGTTCGGAACATTTCCTTAATGTTGACTATAAATCATAAACTAAGCATTTTTCAGCTGAAATAATGAATGTAGTCCTCTTAATTCTTGCTTCTAAAGCATACGCAAGCAGAAATTTCAATGTACAATGATGTTTTTAAAAAAAACAGTCAAAATGCGCTCCACTCGGGCTGAAAACGCTGTTGGGGACATTTCATTAATGTTGACTACAAATCAAAAACTAAGCATTTTTCAGCTGAAATAATGAATGTAGTCCTCTTAATTCTTGCTTCTAAAGCATACGCAAGCAGAAATTTCAATGTACAATGATGTTTTTAAAAAAAGGGTCAAAATGTGCTCCACTCGGGCTGAAAACGCTTGTTTGGAACATTTCATTAATGTTGACTATAAATCATAAACTAAGCATTTTTCAGCTGAAATAATGAATGTAGTCCTCTTAATTCTTGCTTCTAAAGCATACGCAAGCAGAAATTTCAATGTACAATGATGTTTTTAAAAAAACAGTCAAAATGTGCTCCACTCGGGCTGAAAACGCTGTTGGGGACATGACATTAATGTTGACTATAAATCATAAACTAAGCATTTTTCAGCTGAAATAATGAATGTAGTCCTCTTAATTCTTGCTTCTAAAGCATACGCAAGCAGAAATTTCAATGTACAATGATGTTTTTAAAAAAAGGGTCAAAATGTGCTCCACTCGGGCTGAAAACGCTGTTGGGGACATTTCATTAATGTTGACTACAAATCAAAAACTAAGCATTTTTCAGCTGAAATAATGAATGTAGTCCTCTTAATTCTTGCTTCTAAAGCATACGCAAGCAGAAATTTCAATGTACAATGATGTTTTTAAAAAAAGGGTCAAAATGTGCTCCACTCGGGCTGAAAACGCTTGTTTGGAACATTTCATTAATGTTGACTATAAATCATAAACTAAGCATTTTTCAGCTGAAATAATGAATGTAGTCCTCTTAATTCTTGCTTCTAAAGCATACGCAAGCAGAAATTTCAATGTACAATGATGTTTTTAAAAAAACAGTCAAAATGTGCTCCACTCGGGCTGAAAACGCTTGTTTGGGACATGACATTAATGTTGACTATAAATCATAAACTAAGCATTTTTCAGCTGAAATAATGAATGTAGTCCTCTTAATTCTTGCTTCTAAAGCATACGCAAGCAGAAATTTCAATGTACAATGATGTTTTTAAAAAAACAGTCAAAATGTGCTCCACTCGGGCTGAAAACGCTTGTTTGGGACATTACATTAATGTTGACTAAATCATAAACTAAGCATTTTTCAGCTGAAATAATGAATGTAGTCCTCTTAATTCTTGCTTCTAAAGCATACGCAAACAGAAATTTCAATGTACAATGATGTTTTTAAAAAAACTGTCAAAATGTGCTCCACTCGGGCTGAAAACGCTTGTTTGGAACATTTCATTAATGTTGACTATAATTCATAAACTAAGCATTTTTCAGCTGAAATAATGAATGTAGTCCTCTTAATTCTTGCTTCTAAAGCATACGCAAGCAGAAATTTCAATGTACAATGATGTTTTTAAAAAAAACAGTCAAAATGTGCTCCACTCGGGCTGAAAACGCTGTTGGGGACATTTCATTAATGTTGACTATAAATCAAAAACTAAGCATTTTTCAGCTGAAATAATGAATGTAGTCCTCTTAATTCTTGCTTCTAAAGCATACGCAAGCAGAAATTTCAATGTACAATGATGTTTTTAAAAAAACAGTCAAAATGTGCTCCACTCAGGCTGAAAACGCTGTTGGGGACATTTCATTAATGTTGACTATAAATCATAAACTAAGCATTTTTCAGCCGAAATAATGAATGTAGTCCTCCTAATTCTTGCTTCTAAAGCATACGCAAGCAGAAATTTCAATGTACAATGATGTTTTTAAAAAAACAGTCAAAATGTGCTCCACTCGGGCTGAAAACGCTTGTTTGGAACATTTCATTAATGTTGACTATAAATCATAAACTAAGCATTTTTCAGCTGAAATAATGAATGTAGTCCTCTTAATTCTTGCTTCTAAAGCATACGCAAGCAGAAATTTCAATGTACAATGATGTTTTTAAAAAAACAGTCAAAATGTGCTCCACTCGGGCTGAAAACGCTTGTTTGGGACATGACATTAATGTTGACTATAAATCATAAACTAAGCATTTTTCAGCTGAAATAATGAATGTAGTCCTCTTAATTCTTGCTTCTAAAGCATACGCAAGCAGAAATTTCAATGTACAATGATGTTTTTAAAAAAACAGTCAAAATGTGCTCCACTCGGGCTGAAAACGCTTGTTTGGGACATTACATTAATGTTGACTATAAATCATAAACTAAGCATTTTTCAGCTGAAATAATGAATGTAGTCCTCTTAATTCTTGCTTCTAAAGCATACGCAAAAAGAAATTTCAATGTACAATGATGTTTTTTAAAAAACGGTCAAAATGTGCTCCACTCGGGCTGAAAACGCTTGTTCGGAACATTTCATTAATGTTGACTATAAATCATAAACTAAGCATTTTTCAGCTGAAATAATGAATGTAGTCCTCTTAATTCTTGCTTCTAAAGCATACGCAAGCAGAAATTTCAATGTACAATGATGTTTTTAAAAAAAAACAGTCAAAATGCGCTCCACTCGGGCTGAAAACGCTGTTGGGGACATTTCATTAATGTTGACTACAAATCAAAAACTAAGCATTTTTCAGCTGAAATAATGAATGTAGTCCTCTTAATTCTTGCTTCTAAAGCATACGCAAGCAGAAATTTCAATGTACAATGATGTTTTTAAAAAAACGGTCAAAATGTGCTCCACTCGGGCTGAAAACGCTTGTTTGGGACATTACATTAATGTTGACTATAAATCATAAACTAAGCATTTTTCAGCTGAAATAATGAATGTAGTCCTCTTAATTCTTGCTTCTAAAGCATACGCAAACAGAAATTTCAATGTACAATGATGTTTTTTAAAAAACGGTCAAAATGTGCTCCACTCGGGCTGAAAACGCTTGTTCGGAACATTTCCTTAATGTTGACTATAAATCATAAACTAAGCATTTTTCAGCTGAAATAATGAATGTAGTCCTCTTAATTCTTGCTTCTAAAGCATACGCAAGCAGAAATTTCAATGTACAATGATGTTTTTAAAAAAAACAGTCAAAATGCGCTCCACTCGGGCTGAAAACGCTGTTGGGGACATTTCATTAATGTTGACTACAAATCAAAAACTAAGCATTTTTCAGCTGAAATAATGAATGTAGTCCTCTTAATTCTTGCTTCTAAAGCATACGCAAGCAGAAATTTCAATGTACAATGATGTTTTTTAAAAAACGGTCAAAATGTGCTCCACTCGGGCTGAAAACGCTTGTTCGGAACATTTCCTTAATGTTGACTATAAATCATAAACTAAGCATTTTTCAGCTGAAATAATGAATGTAGTCCTCTTAATTCTTGCTTCTAAAGCATACGCAAGCAGAAATTTCAATGTACAATGATGTTTTTAAAAAAAACAGTCAAAATGCGCTCCACTCGGGCTGAAAACGCTGTTGGGGACATTTCATTAATGTTGACTACAAATCAAAAACTAAGCATTTTTCAGCTGAAATAATGAATGTAGTCCTCTTAATTCTTGCTTCTAAAGCATACGCAAGCAGAAATTTCAATGTACAATGATGTTTTTAAAAAAAGGGTCAAAATGTGCTCCACTCGGGCTGAAAACGCTTGTTTGGAACATTTCATTAATGTTGACTATAAATCATAAACTAAGCATTTTTCAGCTGAAATAATGAATGTAGTCCTCTTAATTCTTGCTTCTAAAGCATACGCAAGCAGAAATTTCAATGTACAATGATGTTTTTAAAAAAACAGTCAAAATGTGCTCCACTCGGGCTGAAAACGCTTGTTTGGGACATGACATTAATGTTGACTATAAATCATAAACTAAGCATTTTTCAGCTGAAATAATGAATGTAGTCCTCTTAATTCTTGCTTCTAAAGCATACGCAAGCAGAAATTTCAATGTACAATGATGTTTTTAAAAAAACAGTCAAAATGTGCTCCACTCGGGCTGAAAACGCTTGTTTGGGACATTACATTAATGTTGACTATAAATCATAAACTAAGCATTTTTCAGCTGAAATAATGAATGTAGTCCTCTTAATTCTTGCTTCTAAAGCATACGCAAAAAGAAATTTCAATGTACAATGGTGTTTTTTAAAAAACGGTCAAAATGTGCTCCACTCGGGCTGAAAACGCTTGTTCGGAACATTTCCTTAATGTTGACTATAAATCATAAACTAAGCATTTTTCAGCTGAAATAATGAATGTAGTCCTCTTAATTCTTGCTTCTAAAGCATACGCAAGCAGAAATTTCAATGTACAATGATGTTTTTAAAAAAAACAGTCAAAATGCGCTCCACTCGGGCTGAAAACGCTGTTGGGGACATTTCATTAATGTTGACTACAAATCAAAAACTAAGCATTTTTCAGCTGAAATAATGAATGTAGTCCTCTTAATTCTTGCTTCTAAAGCATACGCAAGCAGAAATTTCAATGTACAATGATGTTTTTAAAAAAAGGGTCAAAATGTGCTCCACTCGGGCTGAAAACGCTTGTTTGGAACATTTCATTAATGTTGACTATAAATCATAAACTAAGCATTTTTCAGCTGAAATAATGAATGTAGTCCTCTTAATTCTTGCTTCTAAAGCATACGCAAGCAGAAATTTCAATGTACAATGATGTTTTTAAAAAAACAGTCAAAATGTGCTCCACTCGGGCTGAAAACGCTGTTGGGGACATGACATTAATGTTGACTATAAATCATAAACTAAGCATTTTTCAGCTGAAATAATGAATGTAGTCCTCTTAATTCTTGCTTCTAAAGCATACGCAAGCAGAAATTTCAATGTACAATGATGTTTTTAAAAAAACGGTCAAAATGTGCTCCACTCGGGCTGAAAACGCTTGTTTGGGACATTACATTAATGTTGACTATAAATCATAAACTAAGCATTTTTCAGCTGAAATAATGAATGTAGTCCTCTTAATTCTTGCTTCTAAAGCATACGCAAGCAGAAATTTCAATGTACAATGATGTTTTTTAAAAAACGGTCAAAATGTGCTCCACTCGGGCTGAAAACGCTTGTTCGGAACATTTCCTTAATGTTGACTATAAATCATAAACTAAGCATTTTTCAGCTGAAATAATGAATGTAGTCCTCTTAATTCTTGCTTCTAAAGCATACGCAAGCAGAAATTTCAATGTACAATGATGTTTTTAAAAAAAACAGTCAAAATGCGCTCCACTCGGGCTGAAAACGCTGTTGGGGACATTTCATTAATGTTGACTACAAATCAAAAACTAAGCATTTTTCAGCTGAAATAATGAATGTAGTCCTCTTAATTCTTGCTTCTAAAGCATACGCAAGCAGAAATTTCAATGTACAATGATGTTTTTAAAAAAAGGGTCAAAATGTGCTCCACTCGGGCTGAAAACGCTTGTTTGGAACATTTCATTAATGTTGACTATAAATCATAAACTAAGCATTTTTCAGCTGAAATAATGAATGTAGTCCTCTTAATTCTTGCTTCTAAAGCATACGCAAGCAGAAATTTCAATGTACAATGATGTTTTTAAAAAAACAGTCAAAATGTGCTCCACTCGGGCTGAAAACGCTTGTTTGGGACATGACATTAATGTTGACTATAAATCATAAACTAAGCATTTTTCAGCTGAAATAATGAATGTAGTCCTCTTAATTCTTGCTTCTAAAGCATACGCAAGCAGAAATTTCAATGTACAATGATGTTTTTAAAAAAACAGTCAAAATGTGCTCCACTCGGGCTGAAAACGCTTGTTTGGGACATTACATTAATGTTGACTATAAATCATAAACTAAGCATTTTTCAGCTGAAATAATGAATGTAGTCCTCTTAATTCTTGCTTCTAAAGCATACGCAAAAAGAAATTTCAATGTACAATGATGTTTTTTAAAAAACGGTCAAAATGTGCTCCACTCGGGCTGAAAACGCTTGTTCGGAACATTTCCTTAATGTTGACTATAAATCATAAACTAAGCATTTTTCAGCTGAAATAATGAATGTAGTCCTCTTAATTCTTGCTTCTAAAGCATACGCAAGCAGAAATTTCAATGTACAATGATGTTTTTAAAAAAAACAGTCAAAATGCGCTCCACTCGGGCTGAAAACGCTGTTGGGGACATTTCATTAATGTTGACTACAAATCAAAAACTAAGCATTTTTCAGCTGAAATAATGAATGTAGTCCTCTTAATTCTTGCTTCTAAAGCATACGCAAGCAGAAATTTCAATGTACAATGATGTTTTTAAAAAAACAGTCAAAATGTGCTCCACTCGGGCTGAAAACGCTTGTTTGGAACATTTCCTTAATGTTGACTATAAATCATAAACTAAGCATTTTTCAGCTGAAATAATGAATGTAGTCCTCTTAATTCTTGCTTCTAAAGCATACGCAAGCAGAAATTTCAATGTACAATGATGTTTTTAAAAAAACAGTCAAAATGTGCTCCACTCGGGCTGAAAACGCTGTTGGGGACATGACATTAATGTTGACTATAAATCATAAACTAAGCATTTTTCAGCTGAAATAATGAATGTAGTCCTCTTAATTCTTGCTTCTAAAGCATACGCAAGCAGAAATTTCAATGTACAATGATGTTTTTAAAAAAAGGGTCAAAATGTGCTCCACTCGGGCTGAAAACGCTGTTGGGGACATTTCATTAATGTTGACTACAAATCAAAAACTAAGCATTTTTCAGCTGAAATAATGAATGTAGTCCTCTTAATTCTTGCTTCTAAAGCATACGCAAGCAGAAATTTCAATGTACAATGATGTTTTTAAAAAAAGGGTCAAAATGTGCTCCACTCGGGCTGAAAACGCTTGTTTGGAACATTTCATTAATGTTGACTATAAATCATAAACTAAGCATTTTTCAGCTGAAATAATGAATGTAGTCCTCTTAATTCTTGCTTCTAAAGCATACGCAAGCAGAAATTTCAATGTACAATGATGTTTTTAAAAAAACAGTCAAAATGTGCTCCACTCGGGCTGAAAACGCTTGTTTGGGACATGACATTAATGTTGACTATAAATCATAAACTAAGCATTTTTCAGCTGAAATAATGAATGTAGTCCTCTTAATTCTTGCTTCTAAAGCATACGCAAGCAGAAATTTCAATGTACAATGATGTTTTTAAAAAAACAGTCAAAATGTGCTCCACTCGGGCTGAAAACGCTTGTTTGGGACATTACATTAATGTTGACTATAAATCATAAACTAAGCATTTTTCAGCTGAAATAATGAATGTAGTCCTCTTAATTCTTGCTTCTAAAGCATACGCAAACAGAAATTTCAATGTACAATGATGTTTTTAAAAAAACTGTCAAAATGTGCTCCACTCGGGCTGAAAACGCTTGTTTGGAACATTTCATTAATGTTGACTATAATTCATAAACTAAGCATTTTTCAGCTGAAATAATGAATGTAGTCCTCTTAATTCTTGCTTCTAAAGCATACGCAAGCAGAAATTTCAATGTACAATGATGTTTTTAAAAAAAACAGTCAAAATGTGCTCCACTCGGGCTGAAAACGCTGTTGGGGACATTTCATTAATGTTGACTATAAATCAAAAACTAAGCATTTTTCAGCTGAAATAATGAATGTAGTCCTCTTAATTCTTGCTTCTAAAGCATACGCAAGCAGAAATTTCAATGTACAATGATGTTTTTAAAAAAACAGTCAAAATGTGCTCCACTCAGGCTGAAAACACTGTTGGGGACATTTCATTAATGTTGACTATAAATCATAAACTAAGCATTTTTCAGCCGAAATAATGAATGTAGTCCTCCTAATTCTTGCTTCTAAAGCATACGCAAGCAGAAATTTCAATGTACAATGATGTTTTTAAAAAAACAGTCAAAATGTGCTCCACTCGGGCTGAAAACGCTTGTTTGGAACATTTCATTAATGTTGACTATAAATCATAAACTAAGCATTTTTCAGCTGAAATAATGAATGTAGTCCTCTTAATTCTTGCTTCTAAAGCATACGCAAGCAGAAATTTCAATGTACAATGATGTTTTTAAAAAAACAGTCAAAATGTGCTCCACTCGGGCTGAAAACGCTTGTTTGGGACATGACATTAATGTTGACTATAAATCATAAACTAAGCATTTTTCAGCTGAAATAATGAATGTAGTCCTCTTAATTCTTGCTTCTAAAGCATACGCAAGCAGAAATTTCAATGTACAATGATGTTTTTAAAAAAACAGTCAAAATGTGCTCCACTCGGGCTGAAAACGCTTGTTTGGGACATTACATTAATGTTGACTATAAATCATAAACTAAGCATTTTTCAGCTGAAATAATGAATGTAGTCCTCTTAATTCTTGCTTCTAAAGCATACGCAAGCAGAAATTTCAATGTACAATGATGTTTTTAAAAAAACAGTCAAAATGTGCTCCACTCGGGCTGAAAACGCTTGTTTGGGACATTACATTAATGTTGACTATAAATCATAAACTAAGCATTTTTCAGCTGAAATAATGAATGTAGTCCTCTTAATTCTTGCTTCTAAAGCATACGCAAAAAGAAATTTCAATGTACAATGATGTTTTTTAAAAAACGGTCAAAATGTGCTCCACTCGGGCTGAAAACGCTTGTTTGGAACATTTCATTAATGTTGACTATAAATCATAAACTAAGCATTTTTCAGCTGAAATAATGAATGTAGTCCTCTTAATTCTTGCTTCTAAAGCATACGCAAGCAGAAATTTCAATGTACAATGATGTTTTTAAAAAAAACAGTCAAAATGCGCTCCACTCGGGCTGAAAACGCTGTTGGGGACATTTCATTAATGTTGACTACAAATCAAAAACTAAGCATTTTTCAGCTGAAATAATGAATGTAGTCCTCTTAATTCTTGCTTCTAAAGCATATGCAAGCAGAAATTTCAATGTACAATGATGTTTTTAAAAAAACGGTCAAAATGTGCTCCACTCGGGCTGAAAACGCTTGTTTGGGACATTACATTAATGTTGACTATAAATCATAAACTAAGCATTTTTCAGCTGAAATAATGAATGTAGTCCTCTTAATTCTTGCTTCTAAAGCATACGCAAACAGAAATTTCAATGTACAATGATGTTTTTTAAAAAACGGTCAAAATGTGCTCCACTCGGGCTGAAAACGCTTGTTCGGAACATTTCCTTAATGTTGACTATAAATCATAAACTAAGCATTTTTCAGCTGAAATAATGAATGTAGTCCTCTTAATTCTTGCTTCTAAAGCATACGCAAGCAGAAATTTCAATGTACAATGATGTTTTTAAAAAAAACAGTCAAAATGCGCTCCACTCGGGCTGAAAACGCTGTTGGGGACATTTCATTAATGTTGACTACAAATCAAAAACTAAGCATTTTTCAGCTGAAATAATGAATGTAGTCCTCTTAATTCTTGCTTCTAAAGCATACGCAAGCAGAAATTTCAATGTACAATGATGTTTTTTAAAAAACGGTCAAAATGTGCTCCACTCGGGCTGAAAACGCTTGTTCGGAACATTTCCTTAATGTTGACTATAAATCATAAACTAAGCATTTTTCAGCTGAAATAATGAATGTAGTCCTCTTAATTCTTGCTTCTAAAGCATACGCAAGCAGAAATTTCAATGTACAATGATGTTTTTAAAAAAAACAGTCAAAATGCGCTCCACTCGGGCTGAAAACGCTGTTGGGGACATTTCATTAATGTTGACTACAAATCAAAAACTAAGCATTTTTCAGCTGAAATAATGAATGTAGTCCTCTTAATTCTTGCTTCTAAAGCATACGCAAGCAGAAATTTCAATGTACAATGATGTTTTTAAAAAAAGGGTCAAAATGTGCTCCACTCGGGCTGAAAACGCTTGTTTGGAACATTTCATTAATGTTGACTATAAATCATAAACTAAGCATTTTTCAGCTGAAATAATGAATGTAGTCCTCTTAATTCTTGCTTCTAAAGCATACGCAAGCAGAAATTTCAATGTACAATGATGTTTTTAAAAAAACAGTCAAAATGTGCTCCACTCGGGCTGAAAACGCTTGTTTGGGACATGACATTAATGTTGACTATAAATCATAAACTAAGCATTTTTCAGCTGAAATAATGAATGTAGTCCTCTTAATTCTTGCTTCTAAAGCATACGCAAGCAGAAATTTCAATGTACAATGATGTTTTTAAAAAAACAGTCAAAATGTGCTCCACTCGGGCTGAAAACGCTTGTTTGGGACATTACATTAATGTTGACTATAAATCATAAACTAAGCATTTTTCAGCTGAAATAATGAATGTAGTCCTCTTAATTCTTGCTTCTAAAGCATACGCAAAAAGAAATTTCAATGTACAATGGTGTTTTTTAAAAAACGGTCAAAATGTGCTCCACTCGGGCTGAAAACGCTTGTTCGGAACATTTCCTTAATGTTGACTATAAATCATAAACTAAGCATTTTTCAGCTGAAATAATGAATGTAGTCCTCTTAATTCTTGCTTCTAAAGCATACGCAAGCAGAAATTTCAATGTACAATGATGTTTTTAAAAAAAACAGTCAAAATGCGCTCCACTCGGGCTGAAAACGCTGTTGGGGACATTTCATTAATGTTGACTACAAATCAAAAACTAAGCATTTTTCAGCTGAAATAATGAATGTAGTCCTCTTAATTCTTGCTTCTAAAGCATACGCAAGCAGAAATTTCAATGTACAATGATGTTTTTAAAAAAAGGGTCAAAATGTGCTCCACTCGGGCTGAAAACGCTTGTTTGGAACATTTCATTAATGTTGACTATAAATCATAAACTAAGCATTTTTCAGCTGAAATAATGAATGTAGTCCTCTTAATTCTTGCTTCTAAAGCATACGCAAGCAGAAATTTCAATGTACAATGATGTTTTTAAAAAAACAGTCAAAATGTGCTCCACTCGGGCTGAAAACGCTGTTGGGGACATGACATTAATGTTGACTATAAATCATAAACTAAGCATTTTTCAGCTGAAATAATGAATGTAGTCCTCTTAATTCTTGCTTCTAAAGCATACGCAAGCAGAAATTTCAATGTACAATGATGTTTTTAAAAAAAGGGTCAAAATGCGCTCCACTCGGGCTGAAAACGCTGTTGGGGACATTTCATTAATGTTGACTACAAATCAAAAACTAAGCATTTTTCAGCTGAAATAATGAATGTAGTCCTCTTAATTCTTGCTTCTAAAGCATACGCAAGCAGAAATTTCAATGTACAATGATGTTTTTAAAAAAAGGGTCAAAATGTGCTCCACTCGGGCTGAAAACGCTTGTTTGGAACATTTCATTAATGTTGACTATAAATCATAAACTAAGCATTTTTCAGCTGAAATAATGAATGTAGTCCTCTTAATTCTTGCTTCTAAAGCATACGCAAGCAGAAATTTCAATGTACAATGATGTTTTTAAAAAAACAGTCAAAATGTGCTCCACTCGGGCTGAAAACGCTTGTTTGGGACATGACATTAATGTTGACTATAAATCATAAACTAAGCATTTTTCAGCTGAAATAATGAATGTAGTCCTCTTAATTCTTGCTTCTAAAGCATACGCAAGCAGAAATTTCAATGTACAATGATGTTTTTAAAAAAACAGTCAAAATGTGCTCCACTCGGGCTGAAAACGCTTGTTTGGGACATGACATTAATGTTGACTATAAATCATAAACTAAGCATTTTTCAGCTGAAATAATGAATGTAGTCCTCTTAATTCTTGCTTCTAAAGCATACGCAAGCAGAAATTTCAATGTACAATGATGTTTTTAAAAAAACAGTCAAAATGTGCTCCACTCGGGCTGAAAACGCTGTTGGGGACATGACATTAATGTTGACTATAAATCATAAACTAAGCATTTTTCAGCTGAAATAATGAATGTAGTCCTCTTAATTCTTGCTTCTAAAGCATACGCAAGCAGAAATTTCAATGTACAATGATGTTTTTAAAAAAAGGGTCAAAATGCGCTCCACTCGGGCTGAAAACGCTGTTGGGGACATTTCATTAATGTTGACTACAAATCAAAAACTAAGCATTTTTCAGCTGAAATAATGAATGTAGTCCTCTTAATTCTTGCTTCTAAAGCATACGCAAGCAGAAATTTCAATGTACAATGATGTTTTTAAAAAAAGGGTCAAAATGTGCTCCACTCGGGCTGAAAACGCTTGTTTGGAACATTTCATTAATGTTGACTATAAATCATAAACTAAGCATTTTTCAGCTGAAATAATGAATGTAGTCCTCTTAATTCTTGCTTCTAAAGCATACGCAAGCAGAAATTTCAATGTACAATGATGTTTTTAAAAAAACAGTCAAAATGTGCTCCACTCGGGCTGAAAACGCTTGTTTGGGACATGACATTAATGTTGACTATAAATCATAAACTAAGCATTTTTCAGCTGAAATAATGAATGTAGTCCTCTTAATTCTTGCTTCTAAAGCATACGCAAGCAGAAATTTCAATGTACAATGATGTTTTTAAAAAAAGGGTCAAAATGTGCTCCACTCGGGCTGAAAACGCTTGTTTGGAACATTTCCTTAATGTTGACTATAAAACATAAACTAAGCATTTTTCAGCTGAAATAATGAATGTAGTCCTCTTAATTCTTGCTTCTAAAGCATACGCAAGCAGAAATTTCAATGTACAATGATGTTTTTAAAAAAACAGTCAAAATGTGCTCCACTCGGGCTGAAAACGCTTGTTTGGGACATGACATTAATGTTGACTATAAATCATAAACTAAGCATTTTTCAGCTGAAATAATGAATGTAGTCCTCTTAATTCTTGCTTCTAAAGCATACGCAAGCAGAAATTTCAATGTACAATGATGTTTTTAAAAAAACAGTCAAAATGTGCTCCACTCGGGCTGAAAACGCTGTTGGGGACATTTCATTAATGTTGACTATAAATCATAAACTAAGCATTTTTCAGCTGAAATAATGAATGTAGTCCTCTTAATTCTTGCTTCTAAAGCATACGCAAGCAGAAATTTCAATGTACAATGATGTTTTTAAAAAAACAGTCAAAATGTGCTCCACTCGGGCTGAAAACGCTGTTGGGGACATTTCATTAATGTTGACTATAAATCATAAACTAAGCATTTTTCAGCTGAAATAATGAATGTAGTCCTCTTAATTCTTGCTTCTAAAGCATACGCAAGCAGAAATTTCAATGTACAATGATGTTTTTCAAAAAACAGTCAAAATGTGCTCCACTCGGGCTGAAAACGCTTGTTTGGGACATTAGATTAATGTTGACTATAAATCATAAACTAAGCATTTTTCAGCTGAAATAATGAATGTAGTCCTCTTAATTCTTGCTTCTAAAGCATACGCAAACAGAAATTTCAATGTACAATGATGTTTTTAAAAAAACGGTCAAAATGTGCTCCACTCGGGCTGAAAACGCTTGTTCGGAACATTTCCTTAATGTTGACTATAAATCATAAACTAAGCATTTTTCAGCTGAAATAATGAATGTAGTCCTCTTAATTCTTGCTTCTAAAGCATACGCAAGCAGAAATTTCAATGTACAATGATGTTTTTAAAAAAAACAGTCAAAATGCGCTCCACTCGGGCTGAAAACGCTGTTGGGGACATTTCATTAATGTTGACTATAAATCATAAACTAAGCATTTTTCAGCTGAAATAATGAATGTAGTCCTCTTAATTCTTGCTTCTAAAGCATACGCAAGCAGAAATTTCAATGTACAATGATGTTTTTAAAAAAAACAGTCAAAATGCGCTCCACTCGGGCTGAAAACGCTGTTGGGGACATTTCATTAATGTTGACTACAAATCAAAAACTAAGCATTTTTCAGCTGAAATAATGAATGTAGTCCTCTTAATTCTTGCTTCTAAAGCATACGCAAGCAGAAATTTCAATGTACAATGATGTTTTTAAAAAAAACAGTCAAAATGTGCTCCACTCGGGCTGAAAACGCTGTTGGGGACATTTCATTAATGTTGACTATAAATCATAAACTAAGCATTTTTCAGCTGAAATAATGAATGTAGTCCTCTTAATTCTTGCTTCTAAAGCATACGCAAGCAGAAATTTCAATGTACAATGATGTTTTTAAAAAAAACAGTCAAAATGCGCTCCACTCGGGCTGAAAACGCTGTTGGGGACATTTCATTAATGTTGACTACAAATCAAAAACTAAGCATTTTTCAGCTGAAATAATGAATGTAGTCCTCTTAATTCTTGCTTCTAAAGCATACGCAAGCAGAAATTTCAATGTACAATGATGTTTTTTAAAAAACGGTCAAAATGTGCTCCACTCGGGCTGAAAACGCTTGTTCGGAACATTTCCTTAATGTTGACTATAAATCATAAACTAAGCATTTTTCAGCTGAAATAATGAATGTAGTCCTCTTAATTCTTGCTTCTAAAGCATACGCAAGCAGAAATTTCAATGTACAATGATGTTTTTAAAAAAAACAGTCAAAATGCGCTCCACTCGGGCTGAAAACGCTGTTGGGGACATTTCATTAATGTTGACTACAAATCAAAAACTAAGCATTTTTCAGCTGAAATAATGAATGTAGTCCTCTTAATTCTTGCTTCTAAAGCATACGCAAGCAGAAATTTCAATGTACAATGATGTTTTTAAAAAAAGGGTCAAAATGTGCTCCACTCGGGCTGAAAACGCTTGTTTGGAACATTTCATTAATGTTGACTATAAATCATAAACTAAGCATTTTTCAGCTGAAATAATGAATGTAGTCCTCTTAATTCTTGCTTCTAAAGCATACGCAAGCAGAAATTTCAATGTACAATGATGTTTTTAAAAAAACAGTCAAAATGTGCTCCACTCGGGCTGAAAACGCTTGTTTGGGACATGACATTAATGTTGACTATAAATCATAAACTAAGCATTTTTCAGCTGAAATAATGAATGTAGTCCTCTTAATTCTTGCTTCTAAAGCATACGCAAGCAGAAATTTCAATGTACAATGATGTTTTTAAAAAAACAGTCAAAATGTGCTCCACTCGGGCTGAAAACGCTTGTTTGGGACATTACATTAATGTTGACTATAAATCATAAACTAAGCATTTTTCAGCTGAAATAATGAATGTAGTCCTCTTAATTCTTGCTTCTAAAGCATACGCAAAAAGAAATTTCAATGTACAATGATGTTTTTTAAAAAACGGTCAAAATGTGCTCCACTCGGGCTGAAAACGCTTGTTCGGAACATTTCCTTAATGTTGACTATAAATCATAAACTAAGCATTTTTCAGCTGAAATAATGAATGTAGTCCTCTTAATTCTTGCTTCTAAAGCATACGCAAGCAGAAATTTCAATGTACAATGATGTTTTTAAAAAAAACAGTCAAAATGCGCTCCACTCGGGCTGAAAACGCTGTTGGGGACATTTCATTAATGTTGACTACAAATCAAAAACTAAGCATTTTTCAGCTGAAATAATGAATGTAGTCCTCTTAATTCTTGCTTCTAAAGCATACGCAAGCAGAAATTTCAATGTACAATGATGTTTTTAAAAAAAGGGTCAAAATGTGCTCCACTCGGGCTGAAAACGCTTGTTTGGAACATTTCATTAATGTTGACTATAAATCATAAACTAAGCATTTTTCAGCTGAAATAATGAATGTAGTCCTCTTAATTCTTGCTTCTAAAGCATACGCAAGCAGAAATTTCAATGTACAATGATGTTTTTAAAAAAACAGTCAAAATGTGCTCCACTCGGGCTGAAAACGCTGTTGGGGACATGACATTAATGTTGACTATAAATCATAAACTAAGCATTTTTCAGCTGAAATAATGAATGTAGTCCTCTTAATTCTTGCTTCTAAAGCATACGCAAGCAGAAATTTCAATGTACAATGATGTTTTTAAAAAAAGGGTCAAAATGTGCTCCACTCGGGCTGAAAACGCTGTTGGGGACATTTCATTAATGTTGACTACAAATCAAAAACTAAGCATTTTTCAGCTGAAATAATGAATGTAGTCCTCTTAATTCTTGCTTCTAAAGCATACGCAAGCAGAAATTTCAATGTACAATGATGTTTTTAAAAAAAGGGTCAAAATGTGCTCCACTCGGGCTGAAAACGCTTGTTTGGAACATTTCATTAATGTTGACTATAAATCATAAACTAAGCATTTTTCAGCTGAAATAATGAATGTAGTCCTCTTAATTCTTGCTTCTAAAGCATACGCAAGCAGAAATTTCAATGTACAATGATGTTTTTAAAAAAACAGTCAAAATGTGCTCCACTCGGGCTGAAAACGCTTGTTTGGGACATGACATTAATGTTGACTATAAATCATAAACTAAGCATTTTTCAGCTGAAATAATGAATGTAGTCCTCTTAATTCTTGCTTCTAAAGCATACGCAAGCAGAAATTTCAATGTACAATGATGTTTTTAAAAAAACAGTCAAAATGTGCTCCACTCGGGCTGAAAACGCTGTTGGGGACATGACATTAATGTTGACTATAAATCATAAACTAAGCATTTTTCAGCTGAAATAATGAATGTAGTCCTCTTAATTCTTGCTTCTAAAGCATACGCAAGCAGAAATTTCAATGTACAATGATGTTTTTAAAAAAAGGGTCAAAATGTGCTCCACTCGGGCTGAAAACGCTTGTTTGGAACATTTCATTAATGTTGACTATAAATCATAAACTAAGCATTTTTCAGCTGAAATAATGAATGTAGTCCTCTTAATTCTTGCTTCTAAAGCATACGCAAGCAGAAATTTCAATGTACAATGATGTTTTTAAAAAAACAGTCAAAATGTGCTCCACTCGGGCTGAAAACGCTGTTGGGGACATGACATTAATGTTGACTATAAATCATAAACTAAGCATTTTTCAGCTGAAATAATGAATGTAGTCCTCTTAATTCTTGCTTCTAAAGCATACGCAAGCAGAAATTTCAATGTACAATGATGTTTTTAAAAAAAGGGTCAAAATGTGCTCCACTCGGGCTGAAAACGCTGTTGGGGACATTTCATTAATGTTGACTACAAATCAAAAACTAAGCATTTTTCAGCTGAAATAATGAATGTAGTCCTCTTAATTCTTGCTTCTAAAGCATACGCAAGCAGAAATTTCAATGTACAATGATGTTTTTAAAAAAAGGGTCAAAATGTGCTCCACTCGGGCTGAAAACGCTTGTTTGGAACATTTCATTAATGTTGACTATAAATCATAAACTAAGCATTTTTCAGCTGAAATAATGAATGTAGTCCTCTTAATTCTTGCTTCTAAAGCATACGCAAGCAGAAATTTCAATGTACAATGATGTTTTTAAAAAAACAGTCAAAATGTGCTCCACTCGGGCTGAAAACGCTTGTTTGGGACATGACATTAATGTTGACTATAAATCATAAACTAAGCATTTTTCAGCTGAAATAATGAATGTAGTCCTCTTAATTCTTGCTTCTAAAGCATACGCAAGCAGAAATTTCAATGTACAATGATGTTTTTAAAAAAACAGTCAAAATGTGCTCCACTCGGGCTGAAAACGCTTGTTTGGGACATTACATTAATGTTGACTATAAATCATAAACTAAGCATTTTTCAGCTGAAATAATGAATGTAGTCCTCTTAATTCTTGCTTCTAAAGCATACGCAAAAAGAAATTTCAATGTACAATGATGTTTTTTAAAAAACGGTCAAAATGTGCTCCACTCGGGCTGAAAACGCTTGTTCGGAACATTTCCTTAATGTTGACTATAAATCATAAACTAAGCATTTTTCAGCTGAAATAATGAATGTAGTCCTCTTAATTCTTGCTTCTAAAGCATACGCAAGCAGAAATTTCAATGTACAATGATGTTTTTAAAAAAAACAGTCAAAATGCGCTCCACTCGGGCTGAAAACGCTGTTGGGGACATTTCATTAATGTTGACTACAAATCAAAAACTAAGCATTTTTCAGCTGAAATAATGAATGTAGTCCTCTTAATTCTTGCTTCTAAAGCATACGCAAGCAGAAATTTCAATGTACAATGATGTTTTTAAAAAAAGGGTCAAAATGTGCTCCACTCGGGCTGAAAACGCTTGTTTGGAACATTTCCTTAATGTTGACTATAAATCATAAACTAAGCATTTTTCAGCTGAAATAATGAATGTAGTCCTCTTAATTCTTGCTTCTAAAGCATACGCAAGCAGAAATTTCAATGTACAATGATGTTTTTAAAAAAAACAGTCAAAATGCGCTCCACTCGGGCTGAAAACGCTGTTGGGGACATTTCATTAATGTTGACTATAAATCATAAACTAAGCATTTTTCAGCTGAAATAATGAATGTAGTCCTCTTAATTCTTGCTTCTAAAGCATACGCAAGCAGAAATTTCAATGTACAATGATGTTTTTAAAAAAACAGTCAAAATGTGCTCCACTCGGGCTGAAAACGCTTGTTTGGGACATGACATTAATGTTAACTATAAATCATAAACTAAGCATTTTTCAGCTGAAATAATGAATGTAGTCCTCTTAATTCTTGCTTCTAAAGCATACGCAAGCAGAAATTTCAATGTACAATGATGTTTTTAAAAAAAGGGTCAAAATGTGCTCCACTCGGGCTGAAAACGCTTGTTTGGAACATTTCATTAATGTTGACTATAAATCATAAACTAAGCATTTTTCAGCTGAAATAATGAATGTAGTCCTCTTAATTCTTGCTTCTAAAGCATACGCAAGCAGAAATTTCAATGTACAATGATGTTTTTAAAAAAACAGTCAAAATGTGCTCCACTCGGGCTGAAAACGCTTGTTTGGGACATGACATTAATGTTGACTATAAATCATAAACTAAGCATTTTTCAGCTGAAATAATGAATGTAGTCCTCTTAATTCTTGCTTCTAAAGCATACGCAAGCAGAAATTTCAATGTACAATGATGTTTTTAAAAAAACAGTCAAAATGTGCTCCACTCGGGCTGAAAACGCTTGTTTGGGACATTACATTAATGTTGACTATAAATCATAAACTAAGCATTTTTCAGCTGAAATAATGAATGTAGTCCTCTTAATTCTTGCTTCTAAAGCATACGCAAACAGAAATTTCAATGTACAATGATGTTTTTAAAAAAACTGTCAAAATGTGCTCCACTCGGGCTGAAAACGCTTGTTTGGAACATTTCATTAATGTTGACTATAATTCATAAACTAAGCATTTTTCAGCTGAAATAATGAATGTAGTCCTCTTAATTCTTGCTTCTAAAGCATACGCAAGCAGAAATTTCAATGTACAATGATGTTTTTAAAAAAAACAGTCAAAATGTGCTCCACTCGGGCTGAAAACGCTGTTGGGGACATTTCATTAATGTTGACTATAAATCAAAAACTAAGCATTTTTCAGCTGAAATAATGAATGTAGTCCTCTTAATTCTTGCTTCTAAAGCATACGCAAGCAGAAATTTCAATGTACAATGATGTTTTTAAAAAAACAGTCAAAATGTGCTCCACTCAGGCTGAAAACGCTGTTGGGGACATTTCATTAATGTTGACTATAAATCATAAACTAAGCATTTTTCAGCCGAAATAATGAATGTAGTCCTCCTAATTCTTGCTTCTAAAGCATACGCAAGCAGAAATTTCAATGTACAATGATGTTTTTAAAAAAACAGTCAAAATGTGCTCCACTCGGGCTGAAAACGCTTGTTTGGAACATTTCATTAATGTTGACTATAAATCATAAACTAAGCATTTTTCAGCTGAAATAATGAATGTAGTCCTCTTAATTCTTGCTTCTAAAGCATACGCAAGCAGAAATTTCAATGTACAATGATGTTTTTAAAAAAACAGTCAAAATGTGCTCCACTCGGGCTGAAAACGCTTGTTTGGGACATGACATTAATGTTGACTATAAATCATAAACTAAGCATTTTTCAGCTGAAATAATGAATGTAGTCCTCTTAATTCTTGCTTCTAAAGCATACGCAAGCAGAAATTTCAATGTACAATGATGTTTTTAAAAAAACAGTCAAAATGTGCTCCACTCGGGCTGAAAACGCTTGTTTGGGACATTACATTAATGTTGACTATAAATCATAAACTAAGCATTTTTCAGCTGAAATAATGAATGTAGTCCTCTTAATTCTTGCTTCTAAAGCATACGCAAAAAGAAATTTCAATGTACAATGATGTTTTTTAAAAAACGGTCAAAATGTGCTCCACTCGGGCTGAAAACGCTTGTTCGGAACATTTCATTAATGTTGACTATAAATCATAAACTAAGCATTTTTCAGCTGAAATAATGAATGTAGTCCTCTTAATTCTTGCTTCTAAAGCATACGCAAGCAGAAATTTCAATGTACAATGATGTTTTTAAAAAAAACAGTCAAAATGCGCTCCACTCGGGCTGAAAACGCTGTTGGGGACATTTCATTAATGTTGACTACAAATCAAAAACTAAGCATTTTTCAGCTGAAATAATGAATGTAGTCCTCTTAATTCTTGCTTCTAAAGCATACGCAAGCAGAAATTTCAATGTACAATGATGTTTTTAAAAAAACGGTCAAAATGTGCTCCACTCGGGCTGAAAACGCTTGTTTGGAACATTTCATTAATGTTGACTATAAATCATAAACTAAGCATTTTTCAGCTGAAATAATGAATGTAGTCCTCTTAATTCTTGCTTCTAAAGCATACGCAAGCAGAAATTTCAATGTACAATGATGTTTTTAAAAAAACAGTCAAAATGTGCTCCACTCGGGCTGAAAACGCTGTTGGGGACATGACATTAATGTTGACTATAAATCATAAACTAAGCATTTTTCAGCTGAAATAATGAATGTAGTCCTCTTGATTCTTGCTTCTAAAGCATACGCAAGCAGAAATTTCAATGTACAATGATGTTTTTAAAAAAAGGGTCAAAATGTGCTCCATTCGGGCTGAAAACGCTGTTGGGGACATTTCATTAATGTTGACTACAAATCAAAAACTAAGCATTTTTCAGCTGAAATAATGAATGTAGTCCTCTTAATTCTTGCTTCTAAAGCATACGCAAGCAGAAATTTCAATGTACAATGATGTTTTTAAAAAAAGGGTCAAAATGTGCTCCACTCGGGCTGAAAACGCTTGTTTGGAACATTTCATTAATGTTGACTATAAATCATAAACTAAGCATTTTTCAGCTGAAATAATGAATGTAGTCCTCTTAATTCTTGCTTCTAAAGCATACGCAAGCAGAAATTTCAATGTACAATGATGTTTTTAAAAAAACAGTCAAAATGTGCTCCACTCGGGCTGAAAACGCTTGTTTGGGACATGACATTAATGTTGACTATAAATCATAAACTAAGCATTTTTCAGCTGAAATAATGAATGTAGTCCTCTTAATTCTTGCTTCTAAAGCATACGCAAGCAGAAATTTCAATGTACAATGATGTTTTTAAAAAAACAGTCAAAATGTGCTCCACTCGGGCTGAAAACGCTTGTTTGGGACATGACATTAATGTTGACTATAAATCATAAACTAAGCATTTTTCAGCTGAAATAATGAATGTAGTCCTCTTAATTCTTGCTTCTAAAGCATACGCAAGCAGAAATTTCAATGTACAATGATGTTTTTAAAAAAACAGTCAAAATGTGCTCCACTCGGGCTGAAAACGCTGTTGGGGACATGACATTAATGTTGACTATAAATCATAAACTAAGCATTTTTCAGCTGAAATAATGAATGTAGTCCTCTTAATTCTTGCTTCTAAAGCATACGCAAGCAGAAATTTCAATGTACAATGATGTTTTTAAAAAAAGGGTCAAAATGCGCTCCACTCGGGCTGAAAACGCTGTTGGGGACATTTCATTAATGTTGACTACAAATCAAAAACTAAGCATTTTTCAGCTGAAATAATGAATGTAGTCCTCTTAATTCTTGCTTCTAAAGCATACGCAAGCAGAAATTTCAATGTACAATGATGTTTTTAAAAAAAGGGTCAAAATGTGCTCCACTCGGGCTGAAAACGCTTGTTTGGAACATTTCATTAATGTTGACTATAAATCATAAACTAAGCATTTTTCAGCTGAAATAATGAATGTAGTCCTCTTAATTCTTGCTTCTAAAGCATACGCAAGCAGAAATTTCAATGTACAATGATGTTTTTAAAAAAACAGTCAAAATGTGCTCCACTCGGGCTGAAAACGCTGTTGGGGACATGACATTAATGTTGACTATAAATCATAAACTAAGCATTTTTCAGCTGAAATAATGAATGTAGTCCTCTTGATTCTTGCTTCTAAAGCATACGCAAGCAGAAATTTCAATGTACAATGATGTTTTTAAAAAAAGGGTCAAAATGTGCTCCATTCGGGCTGAAAACGCTGTTGGGGACATTTCATTAATGTTGACTACAAATCAAAAACTAAGCATTTTTCAGCTGAAATAATGAATGTAGTCCTCTTAATTCTTGCTTCTAAAGCATACGCAAGCAGAAATTTCAATGTACAATGATGTTTTTAAAAAAAGGGTCAAAATGTGCTCCACTCGGGCTGAAAACGCTTGTTTGGAACATTTCATTAATGTTGACTATAAATCATAAACTAAGCATTTTTCAGCTGAAATAATGAATGTAGTCCTCTTAATTCTTGCTTCTAAAGCATACGCAAGCAGAAATTTCAATGTACAATGATGTTTTTAAAAAAACAGTCAAAATGTGCTCCACTCGGGCTGAAAACGCTTGTTTGGGACATGACATTAATGTTGACTATAAATCATAAACTAAGCATTTTTCAGCTGAAATAATGAATGTAGTCCTCTTAATTCTTGCTTCTAAAGCATACGCAAGCAGAAATTTCAATGTACAATGATGTTTTTAAAAAAACAGTCAAAATGTGCTCCACTCGGGCTGAAAACGCTTGTTTGGGACATGACATTAATGTTGACTATAAATCATAAACTAAGCATTTTTCAGCTGAAATAATGAATGTAGTCCTCTTAATTCTTGCTTCTAAAGCATACGCAAGCAGAAATTTCAATGTACAATGATGTTTTTAAAAAAACAGTCAAAATGTGCTCCACTCGGGCTGAAAACGCTGTTGGGGACATGACATTAATGTTGACTATAAATCATAAACTAAGCATTTTTCAGCTGAAATAATGAATGTAGTCCTCTTAATTCTTGCTTCTAAAGCATACGCAAGCAGAAATTTCAATGTACAATGATGTTTTTAAAAAAAGGGTCAAAATGCGCTCCACTCGGGCTGAAAACGCTGTTGGGGACATTTCATTAATGTTGACTACAAATCAAAAACTAAGCATTTTTCAGCTGAAATAATGAATGTAGTCCTCTTAATTCTTGCTTCTAAAGCATACGCAAGCAGAAATTTCAATGTACAATGATGTTTTTAAAAAAAGGGTCAAAATGTGCTCCACTCGGGCTGAAAACGCTTGTTTGGAACATTTCATTAATGTTGACTATAAATCATAAACTAAGCATTTTTCAGCTGAAATAATGAATGTAGTCCTCTTAATTCTTGCTTCTAAAGCATACGCAAGCAGAAATTTCAATGTACAATGATGTTTTTAAAAAAACAGTCAAAATGTGCTCCACTCGGGCTGAAAACGCTTGTTTGGGACATGACATTAATGTTGACTATAAATCATAAACTAAGCATTTTTCAGCTGAAATAATGAATGTAGTCCTCTTAATTCTTGCTTCTAAAGCATACGCAAGCAGAAATTTCAATGTACAATGATGTTTTTAAAAAAAGGGTCAAAATGTGCTCCACTCGGGCTGAAAACGCTTGTTTGGAACATTTCCTTAATGTTGACTATAAAACATAAACTAAGCATTTTTCAGCTGAAATAATGAATGTAGTCCTCTTAATTCTTGCTTCTAAAGCATACGCAAGCAGAAATTTCAATGTACAATGATGTTTTTAAAAAAACAGTCAAAATGTGCTCCACTCGGGCTGAAAACGCTTGTTTGGGACATGACATTAATGTTGACTATAAATCATAAACTAAGCATTTTTCAGCTGAAATAATGAATGTAGTCCTCTTAATTCTTGCTTCTAAAGCATACGCAAGCAGAAATTTCAATGTACAATGATGTTTTTAAAAAAACAGTCAAAATGTGCTCCACTCGGGCTGAAAACGCTGTTGGGGACATTTCATTAATGTTGACTATAAATCATAAACTAAGCATTTTTCAGCTGAAATAATGAATGTAGTCCTCTTAATTCTTGCTTCTAAAGCATACGCAAGCAGAAATTTCAATGTACAATGATGTTTTTAAAAAAACAGTCAAAATGTGCTCCACTCGGGCTGAAAACGCTGTTGGGGACATTTCATTAATGTTGACTATAAATCATAAACTAAGCATTTTTCAGCTGAAATAATGAATGTAGTCCTCTTAATTCTTGCTTCTAAAGCATACGCAAGCAGAAATTTCAATGTACAATGATGTTTTTCAAAAAACAGTCAAAATGTGCTCCACTCGGGCTGAAAACGCTTGTTTGGGACATTAGATTAATGTTGACTATAAATCATAAACTAAGCATTTTTCAGCTGAAATAATGAATGTAGTCCTCTTAATTCTTGCTTCTAAAGCATACGCAAACAGAAATTTCAATGTACAATGATGTTTTTAAAAAAACGGTCAAAATGTGCTCCACTCGGGCTGAAAACGCTTGTTCGGAACATTTCCTTAATGTTGACTATAAATCATAAACTAAGCATTTTTCAGCTGAAATAATGAATGTAGTCCTCTTAATTCTTGCTTCTAAAGCATACGCAAGCAGAAATTTCAATGTACAATGATGTTTTTAAAAAAAACAGTCAAAATGCGCTCCACTCGGGCTGAAAACGCTGTTGGGGACATTTCATTAATGTTGACTATAAATCATAAACTAAGCATTTTTCAGCTGAAATAATGAATGTAGTCCTCTTAATTCTTGCTTCTAAAGCATACGCAAGCAGAAATTTCAATGTACAATGATGTTTTTAAAAAAAACAGTCAAAATGCGCTCCACTCGGGCTGAAAACGCTGTTGGGGACATTTCATTAATGTTGACTACAAATCAAAAACTAAGCATTTTTCAGCTGAAATAATGAATGTAGTCCTCTTAATTCTTGCTTCTAAAGCATACGCAAGCAGAAATTTCAATGTACAATGATGTTTTTAAAAAAAACAGTCAAAATGTGCTCCACTCGGGCTGAAAACGCTGTTGGGGACATTTCATTAATGTTGACTATAAATCATAAACTAAGCATTTTTCAGCTGAAATAATGAATGTAGTCCTCTTAATTCTTGCTTCTAAAGCATACGCAAGCAGAAATTTCAATGTACAATGATGTTTTTAAAAAAAACAGTCAAAATGCGCTCCACTCGGGCTGAAAACGCTGTTGGGGACATTTCATTAATGTTGACTACAAATCAAAAACTAAGCATTTTTCAGCTGAAATAATGAATGTAGTCCTCTTAATTCTTGCTTCTAAAGCATACGCAAGCAGAAATTTCAATGTACAATGATGTTTTTTAAAAAACGGTCAAAATGTGCTCCACTCGGGCTGAAAACGCTTGTTCGGAACATTTCCTTAATGTTGACTATAAATCATAAACTAAGCATTTTTCAGCTGAAATAATGAATGTAGTCCTCTTAATTCTTGCTTCTAAAGCATACGCAAGCAGAAATTTCAATGTACAATGATGTTTTTAAAAAAAACAGTCAAAATGCGCTCCACTCGGGCTGAAAACGCTGTTGGGGACATTTCATTAATGTTGACTACAAATCAAAAACTAAGCATTTTTCAGCTGAAATAATGAATGTAGTCCTCTTAATTCTTGCTTCTAAAGCATACGCAAGCAGAAATTTCAATGTACAATGATGTTTTTAAAAAAAGGGTCAAAATGTGCTCCACTCGGGCTGAAAACGCTTGTTTGGAACATTTCATTAATGTTGACTATAAATCATAAACTAAGCATTTTTCAGCTGAAATAATGAATGTAGTCCTCTTAATTCTTGCTTCTAAAGCATACGCAAGCAGAAATTTCAATGTACAAAATGTTTTTAAAAAAACAGTCAAAATGTGCTCCACTCGGGCTGAAAACGCTTGTTTGGGACATGACATTAATGTTGACTATAAATCATAAACTAAGCATTTTTCAGCTGAAATAATGAATGTAGTCCTCTTAATTCTTGCTTCTAAAGCATACGCAAGCAGAAATTTCAATGTACAATGATGTTTTTAAAAAAAGGGTCAAAATGTGCTCCACTCGGGCTGAAAACGCTTGTTTGGAACATTTCCTTAATGTTGACTATAAATCATAAACTAAGCATTTTTCAGCTGAAATAATGAATGTAGTCCTCTTAATTCTTGCTTCTAAAGCATACGCAAGCAGAAATTTCAATGTACAATGATGTTTTTAAAAAAACAGTCAAAATGTGCTCCACTCGGGCTGAAAACGCTTGTTTGGGACATGACATTAATGTTGACTATAAATCATAAACTAAGCATTTTTCAGCTGAAATAATGAATGTAGTCCTCTTAATTCTTGCTTCTAAAGCATACGCAAGCAGAAATTTCAATGTACAATGATGTTTTTAAAAAAACAGTCAAAATGTGCTCCACTCGGGCTGAAAACGCTGTTGGGGACATTTCATTAATGTTGACTATAAATCATAAACTAAGCATTTTTCAGCTGAAATAATGAATGTAGTCCTCTTAATTCTTGCTTCTAAAGCATACGCAAGCAGAAATTTCAATGTACAATGATGTTTTTTAAAAAACAGTCAAAATGTGCTCCACTCGGGCTGAAAACGCTGTTGGGGACATTTCATTAATGTTGACTATAAATCATAAACTAAGCATTTTTCAGCGGAAATAATGAATGTAGTCCTCTTAATTCTTGCTTCTAAAGCATACGCAAGCAGAAATTTCAATGTACAATGATGTTTTTAAAAAAACAGTCAAAATGTGCTCCACTCGGGCTGAAAACGCTTGTTTGGGACATTACATTAATGTTGACTATAAATCATAAACTAAGCATTTTTCAGCTGAAATAATGAATGTAGTCCTCTTAATTCTTGCTTCTAAAGCATACGCAAACAGAAATTTCAATGTACAATGATGTTTTTAAAAAAACGGTCAAAATGTGCTCCACTCGGGCTGAAAACGCTTGTTCGGAACATTTCCTTAATGTTGACTATAAATCATAAACTAAGCATTTTTCAGCTGAAATAATGAATGTAGTCCTCTTAATTCTTGCTTCTAAAGCATACGCAAACAGAAATTTCAATGTACAATGATGTTTTTAAAAAAACGGTCAAAATGTGCTCCACTCGGGCTGAAAACGCTTGTTCGGAACATTTCCTTAATGTTGACTATAAATCATAAACTAAGCATTTTTCAGCTGAAATAATGAATGTAGTCCTCTTAATTCTTGCTTCTAAAGCATACGCAAGCAGAAATTTCAATGTACAATGATGTTTTTAAAAAAACAGTCAAAATGTGCTCCACTCGGGCTGAAAACGCTTGTTTGGGACATGACATTAATGTTGACTATAAATCATAAACTAAGCATTTTTCAGCTGAAATAATGAATGTAGTCCTCTTAATTCTTGCTTCTAAAGCATACGCAAGCAGAAATTTCAATGTACAATGATGTTTTTAAAAAAAGGGTCAAAATGTGCTCCACTCGGGCTGAAAACGCTGTTGGGGACATTTCATTAATGTTGACTACAAATCAAAAACTAAGCATTTTTCAGCTGAAATAATGAATGTAGTCCTCTTAATTCTTGCTTCTAAAGCATTCGCAAGCAGAAATTTCAATGTACAATGATGTTTTTAAAAAAACAGTCAAAATGTGCTCCACTCGGGCTGAAAACGCTGTTGGGGACATTTCATTAATGTTGACTATAAATCATAAACTAAGCATTTTTCAGCTGAAATAATGAATGTAGTCCTCTTAATTCTTGCTTCTAAAGCATACGCAAGCAGAAATTTCAATGTACAATGATGTTTTTAAAAAAACGGTCAAAATGTGCTCCACTCGGGCTGAAAACGCTTGTTTGGGACATTACATTAATGTTGACTATAAATCATAAACTAAGCATTTTTCAGCTGAAATAATGAATGTAGTCCTCTTAATTCTTGCTTCTAAAGCATACGCAAACAGAAATTTCAATGTACAATGATGTTTTTTAAAAAACGGTCAAAATGTGCTCCACTCGGGCTGAAAACGCTTGTTCGGAACATTTCCTTAATGTTGACTATAAATCATAAACTAAGCATTTTTCAGCTGAAATAATGAATGTAGTCCTCTTAATTCTTGCTTCTAAAGCATACGCAAGCAGAAATTTCAATGTACAATGATGTTTTTAAAAAAAACAGTCAAAATGCGCTCCACTCGGGCTGAAAACGCTGTTGGGGACATTTCATTAATGTTGACTACAAATCAAAAACTAAGCATTTTTCAGCTGAAATAATGAATGTAGTCCTCTTAATTCTTGCTTCTAAAGCATACGCAAGCAGAAATTTCAATGTACAATGATGTTTTTAAAAAAAGGGTCAAAATGTGCTCCACTCGGGCTGAAAACGCTTGTTTGGAACATTTCATTAATGTTGACTATAAATCATAAACTAAGCATTTTTCAGCTGAAATAATGAATGTAGTCCTCTTAATTCTTGCTTCTAAAGCATACGCAAGCAGAAATTTCAATGTACAATGATGTTTTTAAAAAAAGGGTCAAAATGTGCTCCACTCGGGCTGAAAACGCTTGTTTGGAACATTTCATTAATGTTGACTATAAATCATAAACTAAGCATTTTTCAGCTGAAATAATGAATGTAGTCCTCTTAATTCTTGCTTCTAAAGCATACGCAAGCAGAAATTTCAATGTACAATGATGTTTTTAAAAAAACAGTCAAAATGTGCTCCACTCGGGCTGAAAACGCTTGTTTGGGACATGACATTAATGTTGACTATAAATCATAAACTAAGCATTTTTCAGCTGAAATAATGAATGTAGTCCTCTTAATTCTTGCTTCTAAAGCATACGCAAGCAGAAATTTCAATGTACAATGATGTTTTTAAAAAAAGGGTCAAAATGTGCTCCACTCGGGCTGAAAACGCTTGTTTGGAAGATTTCATTAATGTTGACTATAAATCATAAACTAAGCATTTTTCAGCTGAAATAATGAATGTAGTCCTCTTAATTCTTGCTTCTAAAGCATACGCAAGCAGAAATTTCAATGTACAATGATGTTTTTAAAAAAAGGGTCAAAATGTGCTCCACTCGGGCTGAAAACGCTTGTTTGGAACATTTCATTAATGTTGACTATAAATCATAAACTAAGCATTTTTCAGCTGAAATAATGAATGTAGTCCTCTTAATTCTTGCTTCTAAAGCATACGCAAGCAGAAATTTCAATGTACAATGATGTTTTTAAAAAAACAGTCAAAATGTGCTCCACTCGGGCTGAAAACGCTGTTGGGGACATTTCATTAATGTTGACTATAAATCATAAACTAAGCATTTTTCAGCTGAAATAATGAATGTAGTCCTCTTAATTCTTGCTTCTAAAGCATACGCAAGCAGAAATTTCAATGTACAATGATGTTTTTAAAAAAACGGTCAAAATGTGCTCCACTCGGGCTGAAAACGCTTGTTTGGGACATTACATTAATGTTGACTATAAATCATAAACTAAGCATTTTTCAGCTGAAATAATGAATGTAGTCCTCTTAATTCTTGCTTCTAAAGCATACGCAAACAGAAATTTCAATGTACAATGATGTTTTTAAAAAAACGGTCAAAATGTGCTCCACTCGGGCTGAAAACGCTTGTTCGGAACATTTCCTTAATGTTGACTATAAATCATAAACTAAGCATTTTTCAGCTGAAATAATGAATGTAGTCCTCTTAATTCTTGCTTCTAAAGCATACGCAAGCAGAAATTTCAATGTACAATGATGTTTTTAAAAAAAACAGTCAAAATGCGCTCCACTCGGGCTGAAAACGCTGTTGGGGACATTTCATTAATGTTGACTACAAATCAAAAACTAAGCATTTTTCAGCTGAAATAATGAATGTAGTCCTCTTAATTCTTGCTTCTAAAGCATACGCAAGCAGAAATTTCAATGTACAATGATGTTTTTAAAAAAAACAGTCAAAATGCGCTCCACTCGGGCTGAAAACGCTGTTGGGGACATTTCATTAATGTTGACTACAAATCAAAAACTAAGCATTTTTCAGCTGAAATAATGAATGTAGTCCTCTTAATTCTTGCTTCTAAAGCATACGCAAGCAGAAATTTCAATGTACAATGATGTTTTTAAAAAAAGGGTCAAAATGTGCTCCACTCGGGCTGAAAACGCTTGTTTGGAACATTTCATTAATGTTGACTATAAATCATAAACTAAGCATTTTTCAGCTGAAATAATGAATGTAGTCCTCTTAATTCTTGCTTCTAAAGCATACGCAAGCAGAAATTTCAATGTACAATGATGTTTTTAAAAAAACAGTCAAAATGTGCTCCACTCGGGCTGAAAACGCTTGTTTGGGACATGACATTAATGTTGACTATAAATCATAAACTAAGCATTTTTCAGCTGAAATAATGAATGTAGTCCTCTTAATTCTTGCTTCTAAAGCATACGCAAGCAGAAATTTCAATGTACAATGATGTTTTTAAAAAAAGGGTCAAAATGTGCTCCACTCGGGCTGAAAACGCTTGTTTGGAACATTTCCTTAATGTTGACTATAAATCATAAACTAAGCATTTTTCAGCTGAAATAATGAATGTAGTCCTCTTAATTCTTGCTTCTAAAGCATACGCAAGCAGAAATTTCAATGTACAATGATGTTTTTAAAAAAACAGTCAAAATGTGCTCCACTCGGGCTGAAAACGCTGTTGGGGACATTTCATTAATGTTGACTACAAATCAAAAACTAAGCATTTTTCAGCTGAAATAATGAATGTAGTCCTCTTAATTCTTGCTTCTAAAGCATTCGCAAGCAGAAATTTCAATGTACAATGATGTTTTTAAAAAAACAGTCAAAATGTGCTCCACTCGGGCTGAAAACGCTGTTGGGGACATTTCATTAATGTTGACTATAAATCATAAACTAAGCATTTTTCAGCTGAAATAATGAATGTAGTCCTCTTAATTCTTGCTTCTAAAGCATACGCAAGCAGAAATTTCAATGTACAATGATGTTTTTAAAAAAACGGTCAAAATGTGCTCCACTCGGGCTGAAAACGCTTGTTTGGGACATGACATTAATGTTGACTATAAATCATAAACTAAGCATTTTTCAGCTGAAATAATGAATGTAGTCCTCTTAATTCTTGCTTCTAAAGCATACGCAAGCAGAAATTTCAATGTACAATGATGTTTTTAAAAAAAGGGTCAAAATGTGCTCCACTCGGGCTGAAAACGCTTGTTTGGAACATTTCCTTAATGTTGACTATAAATCATAAACTAAGCATTTTTCAGCTGAAATAATGAATGTAGTCCTCTTAATTCTTGCTTCTAAAGCATACGCAAGCAGAAATTTCAATGTACAATGATGTTTTTAAAAAAACAGTCAAAATGTGCTCCACTCGGGCTGAAAACGCTTGTTTGGGACATGACATTAATGTTGACTATAAATCATAAACTAAGCATTTTTCAGCTGAAATAATGAATGTAGTCCTCTTAATTCTTGCTTCTAAAGCATACGCAAGCAGAAATTTCAATGTACAATGATGTTTTTAAAAAAACAGTCAAAATGTGCTCCACTCGGGCTGAAAACGCTGTTGGGGACATTTCATTAATGTTGACTATAAATCATAAACTAAGCATTTTTCAGCTGAAATAATGAATGTAGTCCTCTTAATTCTTGCTTCTAAAGCATACGCAAGCAGAAATTTCAATGTACAATGATGTTTTTAAAAAAACGGTCAAAATGTGCTCCACTCGGGCTGAAAACGCTTGTTCGGAACATTTCCTTAATGTTGACTATAAATCATAAACTAAGCATTTTTCAGCTGAAATAATGAATGTAGTCCTCTTAATTCTTGCTTCTAAAGCATACGCAAGCAGAAATTTCAATGTACAATGATGTTTTTAAAAAAAACAGTCAAAATGCGCTCCACTCGGGCTGAAAACGCTGTTGGGGACATTTCATTAATGTTGACTATAAATCATAAACTAAGCATTTTTCAGCTGAAATAATGAATGTAGTCCTCTTAATTCTTGCTTCTAAAGCATACGCAAGCAGAAATTTCAATGTACAATGATGTTTTTAAAAAAACAGTCAAAATGTGCTCCACTCGGGCTGAAAACGCTTGTTTGGGACATGACATTAATGTTGACTATAAATCATAAACTAAGCATTTTTCAGCTGAAATAATGAATGTAGTCCTCTTAATTCTTGCTTCTAAAGCATACGCAAGCAGAAATTTCAATGTACAATGATGTTTTTAAAAAAACAGTCAAAATGTGCTCCACTCGGGCTGAAAACGCTGTTGGGGACATTTCATTAATGTTGACTATAAATCATAAACTAAGCATTTTTCAGCTGAAATAATGAATGTAGTCCTCTTAATTCTTGCTTCTAAAGCATACGCAAGCAGAAATTTCAATGTACAATGATGTTTTTAAAAAAACAGTCAAAATGTGCTCCACTCGGGCTGAAAACGCTGTTGGGGACATTTCATTAATGTTGACTATAAATCATAAACTAAGCATTTTTCAGCTGAAATAATGAATGTAGTCCTCTTAATTCTTGCTTCTAAAGCATACGCAAGCAGAAATTTCAATGTACAATGATGTTTTTCAAAAAACAGTCAAAATGTGCTCCACTCGGGCTGAAAACGCTTGTTTGGGACATTAGATTAATGTTGACTATAAATCATAAACTAAGCATTTTTCAGCTGAAATAATGAATGTAGTCCTCTTAATTCTTGCTTCTAAAGCATACGCAAACAGAAATTTCAATGTACAATGATGTTTTTAAAAAAACGGTCAAAATGTGCTCCACTCGGGCTGAAAACGCTTGTTCGGAACATTTCCTTAATGTTGACTATAAATCATAAACTAAGCATTTTTCAGCTGAAATAATGAATGTAGTCCTCTTAATTCTTGCTTCTAAAGCATACGCAAGCAGAAATTTCAATGTACAATGATGTTTTTAAAAAAAACAGTCAAAATGCGCTCCACTCGGGCTGAAAACGCTGTTGGGGACATTTCATTAATGTTGACTATAAATCATAAACTAAGCATTTTTCAGCTGAAATAATGAATGTAGTCCTCTTAATTCTTGCTTCTAAAGCATACGCAAGCAGAAATTTCAATGTACAATGATGTTTTTAAAAAAAACAGTCAAAATGCGCTCCACTCGGGCTGAAAACGCTGTTGGGGACATTTCATTAATGTTGACTACAAATCAAAAACTAAGCATTTTTCAGCTGAAATAATGAATGTAGTCCTCTTAATTCTTGCTTCTAAAGCATACGCAAGCAGAAATTTCAATGTACAATGATGTTTTTAAAAAAACAGTCAAAATGTGCTCCACTCGGGCTGAAAACGCTGTTGGGGACATTTCATTAATGTTGACTATAAATCATAAACTAAGCATTTTTCAGCTGAAATAATGAATGTAGTCCTCTTAATTCTTGCTTCTAAAGCATACGCAAGCAGAAATTTCAATGTACAATGATGTTTTTCAAAAAACAGTCAAAATGTGCTCCACTCGGGCTGAAAACGCTTGTTTGGGACATTAGATTAATGTTGACTATAAATCATAAACTAAGCATTTTTCAGCTGAAATAATGAATGTAGTCCTCTTAATTCTTGCTTCTAAAGCATACGCAAACAGAAATTTCAATGTACAATGATGTTTTTAAAAAAACGGTCAAAATGTGCTCCACTCGGGCTGAAAACGCTTGTTCGGAACATTTCCTTAATGTTGACTATAAATCATAAACTAAGCATTTTTCAGCTGAAATAATGAATGTAGTCCTCTTAATTCTTGCTTCTAAAGCATACGCAAGCAGAAATTTCAATGTACAATGATGTTTTTAAAAAAAACAGTCAAAATGCGCTCCACTCGGGCTGAAAACGCTGTTGGGGACATTTCATTAATGTTGACTATAAATCATAAACTAAGCATTTTTCAGCTGAAATAATGAATGTAGTCCTCTTAATTCTTGCTTCTAAAGCATACGCAAGCAGAAATTTCAATGTACAATGATGTTTTTAAAAAAAACAGTCAAAATGCGCTCCACTCGGGCTGAAAACGCTGTTGGGGACATTTCATTAATGTTGACTACAAATCAAAAACTAAGCATTTTTCAGCTGAAATAATGAATGTAGTCCTCTTAATTCTTGCTTCTAAAGCATTCGCAAGCAGAAATTTCAATGTACAATGATGTTTTTAAAAAAACAGTCAAAATGTGCTCCACTCGGGCTGAAAACGCTGTTGGGGACATTTCATTAATGTTGACTATAAATCATAAACTAAGCATTTTTCAGCTGAAATAATGAATGTAGTCCTCTTAATTCTTGCTTCTAAAGCATACGCAAACAGAAATTTCAATGTACAATGATGTTTTTTAAAAAACGGTCAAAATGTGCTCCACTCGGGCTGAAAACGCTTGTTCGGAACATTTCCTTAATGTTGACTATAAATCATAAACTAAGCATTTTTCAGCTGAAATAATGAATGTAGTCCTCTTAATTCTTGCTTCTAAAGCATACGCAAGCAGAAATTTCAATGTACAATGATGTTTTTAAAAAAAACAGTCAAAATGCGCTCCACTCGGGCTGAAAACGCTGTTGGGGACATTTCATTAATGTTGACTACAAATCAAAAACTAAGCATTTTTCAGCTGAAATAATGAATGTAGTCCTCTTAATTCTTGCTTCTAAAGCATACGCAAGCAGAAATTTCAATGTACAATGATGTTTTTAAAAAAAGGGTCAAAATGTGCTCCACTCGGGCTGAAAACGCTTGTTTGGAACATTTCATTAATGTTGACTATAAATCATAAACTAAGCATTTTTCAGCTGAAATAATGAATGTAGTCCTCTTAATTCTTGCTTCTAAAGCATACGCAAGCAGAAATTTCAATGTACAATGATGTTTTTAAAAAAACAGTCAAAATGTGCTCCACTCGGGCTGAAAACGCTTGTTTGGGACATGACATTAATGTTGACTATAAATCATAAACTAAGCATTTTTCAGCTGAAATAATGAATGTAGTCCTCTTAATTCTTGCTTCTAAAGCATACGCAAGCAGAAATTTCAATGTACAATGATGTTTTTAAAAAAAGGGTCAAAATGTGCTCCACTCGGGCTGAAAACGCTTGTTTGGAACATTTCCTTAATGTTGACTATAAATCATAAACTAAGCATTTTTCAGCTGAAATAATGAATGTAGTCCTCTTAATTCTTGCTTCTAAAGCATACGCAAGCAGAAATTTCAATGTACAATGATGTTTTTAAAAAAACAGTCAAAATGTGCTCCACTCGGGCTGAAAACGCTTGTTTGGGACATGACATTAATGTTGACTATAAATCATAAACTAAGCATTTTTCAGCTGAAATAATGAATGTAGTCCTCTTAATTCTTGCTTCTAAAGCATACGCAAGCAGAAATTTCAATGTACAATGATGTTTTTAAAAAAACAGTCAAAATGTGCTCCACTCGGGCTGAAAACGCTGTTGGGGACATTTCATTAATGTTGACTATAAATCATAAACTAAGCATTTTTCAGCTGAAATAATGAATGTAGTCCTCTTAATTCTTGCTTCTAAAGCATACGCAAGCAGAAATTTCAATGTACAATGATGTTTTTAAAAAAACAGTCAAAATGTGCTCCACTCGGGCTGAAAACGCTGTTGGGGACATTTCATTAATGTTGACTATAAATCATAAACTAAGCATTTTTCAGCTGAAATAATGAATGTAGTCCTCTTAATTCTTGCTTCTAAAGCATACGCAAGCAGAAATTTCAATGTACAATGATGTTTTTCAAAAAACAGTCAAAATGTGCTCCACTCGGGCTGAAAACGCTTGTTTGGGACATTAGATTAATGTTGACTATAAATCATAAACTAAGCATTTTTCAGCTGAAATAATGAATGTAGTCCTCTTAATTCTTGCTTCTAAAGCATACGCAAACAGAAATTTCAATGTACAATGATGTTTTTAAAAAAACGGTCAAAATGTGCTCCACTCGGGCTGAAAACGCTTGTTCGGAACATTTCCTTAATGTTGACTATAAATCATAAACTAAGCATTTTTCAGCTGAAATAATGAATGTAGTCCTCTTAATTCTTGCTTCTAAAGCATACGCAAGCAGAAATTTCAATGTACAATGATGTTTTTAAAAAAAACAGTCAAAATGCGCTCCACTCGGGCTGAAAACGCTGTTGGGGACATTTCATTAATGTTGACTATAAATCATAAACTAAGCATTTTTCAGCTGAAATAATGAATGTAGTCCTCTTAATTCTTGCTTCTAAAGCATACGCAAGCAGAAATTTCAATGTACAATGATGTTTTTAAAAAAAACAGTCAAAATGCGCTCCACTCGGGCTGAAAACGCTGTTGGGGACATTTCATTAATGTTGACTACAAATCAAAAACTAAGCATTTTTCAGCTGAAATAATGAATGTAGTCCTCTTAATTCTTGCTTCTAAAGCATACGCAAGCAGAAATTTCAATGTACAATGATGTTTTTAAAAAAAACAGTCAAAATGTGCTCCACTCGGGCTGAAAACGCTGTTGGGGACATTTCATTAATGTTGACTACAAATCAAAAACTAAGCATTTTTCAGCTGAAATAATGAATGTAGTCCTCTTAATTCTTGCTTCTAAAGCATTCGCAAGCAGAAATTTCAATGTACAATGATGTTTTTAAAAAAACAGTCAAAATGTGCTCCACTCGGGCTGAAAACGCTGTTGGGGACATTTCATTAATGTTGACTATAAATCATAAACTAAGCATTTTTCAGCTGAAATAATGAATGTAGTCCTCTTAATTCTTGCTTCTAAAGCATACGCAAGCAGAAATTTCAATGTACAATGATGTTTTTAAAAAAACAGTCAAAATGTGCTCCACTCGGGCTGAAAACGCTTGTTCGGAACATTTCCTTAATGTTGACTATAAATCATAAACTAAGCATTTTTCAGCTGAAATAATGAATGTAGTCCTCTTAATTCTTGCTTCTAAAGCATACGCAAGCAGAAATTTCAATGTACAATGATGTTTTTAAAAAAAACAGTCAAAATGCGCTCCACTCGGGCTGAAAACGCTGTTGGGGACATTTCATTAATGTTGACTATAAATCATAAACTAAGCATTTTTCAGCTGAAATAATGAATGTAGTCCTCTTAATTCTTGCTTCTAAAGCATACGCAAGCAGAAATTTCAATGTACAATGATGTTTTTAAAAAAACGGTCAAAATGTGCTCCACTCGGGCTGAAAACGCTTGTTCGGAACATTTCCTTAATGTTGACTATAAATCATAAACTAAGCATTTTTCAGCTGAAATAATGAATGTAGTCCTCTTAATTCTTGCTTCTAAAGCATACGCAAGCAGAAATTTCAATGTACAATGATGTTTTTAAAAAAAACAGTCAAAATGTGCTCCACTCGGGCTGAAAACGCTGTTGGGGACATTTCATTAATGTTGACTACAAATCAAAAACTAAGCATTTTTCAGCTGAAATAATGAATGTAGTCCTCTTAATTCTTGCTTCTAAAGCATTCGCAAGCAGAAATTTCAATGTACAATGATGTTTTTAAAAAAACAGTCAAAATGTGCTCCACTCGGGCTGAAAACGCTGTTGGGGACATTTCATTAATGTTGACTATAAATCATAAACTAAGCATTTTTCAGCTGAAATAATGAATGTAGTCCTCTTAATTCTTGCTTCTAAAGCATACGCAAGCAGAAATTTCAATGTACAATGATGTTTTTAAAAAAACGGTCAAAATGTGCTCCACTCGGGCTGAAAACGCTTGTTTGGGACATTACATTAATGTTGACTATAAATCATAAACTAAGCATTTTTCAGCTGAAATAATGAATGTAGTCCTCTTAATTCTTGCTTCTAAAGCATATGTAAGCAGAAATTTCAATGTACAATGATGTTTAAAAAAAAAAACAGTCAAAATGTGCTCCACTCGGGCTGAAAACGCTGTTGGGGACATTTCATTAATGTTGACTATAAATCATAAACTAAGCATTTTTCAGCTGAAATAATGAATGTAGTCCTCTTAATTCTTGCTTCTAAAGCATACGCAAACAGAAATTTCAATGTACAATGATGTTTTTTAAAAAACGGTCAAAATGTGCTCCACTCGGGCTGAAAACGCTTGTTCGGAACATTTCATTAATGTTGACTATAAATCATAAACTAAGCATTTTTCAGCTGAAATAATGAATGTAGTCCTCTTAATTCTTGCTTCTAAAGCATACGCAAGCAGAAATTTCAATGTACAATGATGTTTTTAAAAAAAACAGTCAAAATGCGCTCCACTCGGGCTGAAAACGCTGTTGGGGACATTTCATTAATGTTGACTACAAATCAAAAACTAAGCATTTTTCAGCTGAAATAATGAATGTAGTCCTCTTAATTCTTGCTTCTAAAGCATACGCAAGCAGAAATTTCAATGTACAATGATGTTTTTAAAAAAAGGGTCAAAATGTGCTCCACTCGGGCTGAAAACGCTTGTTTGGAACATTTCATTAATGTTGACTATAAATCATAAACTAAGCATTTTTCAGCTGAAATAATGAATGTAGTCCTCTTAATTCTTGCTTCTAAAGCATACGCAAGCAGAAATTTCAATGTACAATGATGTTTTTAAAAAAACAGTCAAAATGTGCTCCACTCGGGCTGAAAACGCTTGTTTGGGACATGACATTAATGTTGACTATAAATCATAAACTAAGCATTTTTCAGCTGAAATAATGAATGTAGTCCTCTTAATTCTTGCTTCTAAAGCATACGCAAGCAGAAATTTCAATGTACAATGATGTTTTTAAAAAAACAGTCAAAATGTGCTCCACTCGGGCTGAAAACGCTGTTGGGGACATTTCATTAATGTTGACTATAAATCATAAACTAAGCATTTTTCAGCTGAAATAATGAATGTAGTCCTCTTAATTCTTGCTTCTAAAGCATACGCAAGCAGAAATTTCAATGTACAATGATGTTTTTAAAAAAACAGTCAAAATGTGCTCCACTCGGGCTGAAAACGCTGTTGGGGACATTTCATTAATGTTGACTATAAATCATAAACTAAGCATTTTTCAGCTGAAATAATGAATGTAGTCCTCTTAATTCTTGCTTCTAAAGCATACGCAAGCAGAAATTTCAATGTACAATGATGTTTTTCAAAAAACAGTCAAAATGTGCTCCACTCGGGCTGAAAACGCTTGTTTGGGACATTAGATTAATGTTGACTATAAATCATAAACTAAGCATTTTTCAGCTGAAATAATGAATGTAGTCCTCTTAATTCTTGCTTCTAAAGCATACGCAAACAGAAATTTCAATGTACAATGATGTTTTTAAAAAAACGGTCAAAATGTGCTCCACTCGGGCTGAAAACGCTTGTTCGGAACATTTCCTTAATGTTGACTATAAATCATAAACTAAGCATTTTTCAGCTGAAATAATGAATGTAGTCCTCTTAATTCTTGCTTCTAAAGCATACGCAAGCAGAAATTTCAATGTACAATGATGTTTTTAAAAAAAACAGTCAAAATGCGCTCCACTCGGGCTGAAAACGCTGTTGGGGACATTTCATTAATGTTGACTATAAATCATAAACTAAGCATTTTTCAGCTGAAATAATGAATGTAGTCCTCTTAATTCTTGCTTCTAAAGCATACGCAAGCAGAAATTTCAATGTACAATGATGTTTTTAAAAAAAACAGTCAAAATGCGCTCCACTCGGGCTGAAAACGCTGTTGGGGACATTTCATTAATGTTGACTACAAATCAAAAACTAAGCATTTTTCAGCTGAAATAATGAATGTAGTCCTCTTAATTCTTGCTTCTAAAGCATACGCAAGCAGAAATTTCAATGTACAATGATGTTTTTAAAAAAAACAGTCAAAATGTGCTCCACTCGGGCTGAAAACGCTGTTGGGGACATTTCATTAATGTTGACTACAAATCAAAAACTAAGCATTTTTCAGCTGAAATAATGAATGTAGTCCTCTTAATTCTTGCTTCTAAAGCATTCGCAAGCAGAAATTTCAATGTACAATGATGTTTTTAAAAAAACAGTCAAAATGTGCTCCACTCGGGCTGAAAACGCTGTTGGGGACATTTCATTAATGTTGACTATAAATCATAAACTAAGCATTTTTCAGCTGAAATAATGAATGTAGTCCTCTTAATTCTTGCTTCTAAAGCATACGCAAGCAGAAATTTCAATGTACAATGATGTTTTTAAAAAAACAGTCAAAATGTGCTCCACTCGGGCTGAAAACGCTTGTTCGGAACATTTCCTTAATGTTGACTATAAATCATAAACTAAGCATTTTTCAGCTGAAATAATGAATGTAGTCCTCTTAATTCTTGCTTCTAAAGCATACGCAAGCAGAAATTTCAATGTACAATGATGTTTTTAAAAAAAACAGTCAAAATGCGCTCCACTCGGGCTGAAAACGCTGTTGGGGACATTTCATTAATGTTGACTATAAATCATAAACTAAGCATTTTTCAGCTGAAATAATGAATGTAGTCCTCTTAATTCTTGCTTCTAAAGCATACGCAAGCAGAAATTTCAATGTACAATGATGTTTTTAAAAAAACGGTCAAAATGTGCTCCACTCGGGCTGAAAACGCTTGTTCGGAACATTTCCTTAATGTTGACTATAAATCATAAACTAAGCATTTTTCAGCTGAAATAATGAATGTAGTCCTCTTAATTCTTGCTTCTAAAGCATACGCAAGCAGAAATTTCAATGTACAATGATGTTTTTAAAAAAAACAGTCAAAATGTGCTCCACTCGGGCTGAAAACGCTGTTGGGGACATTTCATTAATGTTGACTACAAATCAAAAACTAAGCATTTTTCAGCTGAAATAATGAATGTAGTCCTCTTAATTCTTGCTTCTAAAGCATTCGCAAGCAGAAATTTCAATGTACAATGATGTTTTTAAAAAAACAGTCAAAATGTGCTCCACTCGGGCTGAAAACGCTGTTGGGGACATTTCATTAATGTTGACTATAAATCATAAACTAAGCATTTTTCAGCTGAAATAATGAATGTAGTCCTCTTAATTCTTGCTTCTAAAGCATACGCAAGCAGAAATTTCAATGTACAATGATGTTTTTAAAAAAACGGTCAAAATGTGCTCCACTCGGGCTGAAAACGCTTGTTTGGGACATTACATTAATGTTGACTATAAATCATAAACTAAGCATTTTTCAGCTGAAATAATGAATGTAGTCCTCTTAATTCTTGCTTCTAAAGCATATGTAAGCAGAAATTTCAATGTACAATGATGTTTAAAAAAAAAAACAGTCAAAATGTGCTCCACTCGGGCTGAAAACGCTGTTGGGGACATTTCATTAATGTTGACTATAAATCATAAACTAAGCATTTTTCAGCTGAAATAATGAATGTAGTCCTCTTAATTCTTGCTTCTAAAGCATACGCAAACAGAAATTTCAATGTACAATGATGTTTTTTAAAAAACGGTCAAAATGTGCTCCACTCGGGCTGAAAACGCTTGTTCGGAACATTTCATTAATGTTGACTATAAATCATAAACTAAGCATTTTTCAGCTGAAATAATGAATGTAGTCCTCTTAATTCTTGCTTCTAAAGCATACGCAAGCAGAAATTTCAATGTACAATGATGTTTTTAAAAAAAACAGTCAAAATGCGCTCCACTCGGGCTGAAAACGCTGTTGGGGACATTTCATTAATGTTGACTACAAATCAAAAACTAAGCATTTTTCAGCTGAAATAATGAATGTAGTCCTCTTAATTCTTGCTTCTAAAGCATACGCAAGCAGAAATTTCAATGTACAATGATGTTTTTAAAAAAAGGGTCAAAATGTGCTCCACTCGGGCTGAAAACGCTTGTTTGGAACATTTCATTAATGTTGACTATAAATCATAAACTAAGCATTTTTCAGCTGAAATAATGAATGTAGTCCTCTTAATTCTTGCTTCTAAAGCATACGCAAGCAGAAATTTCAATGTACAATGATGTTTTTAAAAAAACAGTCAAAATGTGCTCCACTCGGGCTGAAAACGCTTGTTTGGGACATGACATTAATGTTGACTATAAATCATAAACTAAGCATTTTTCAGCTGAAATAATGAATGTAGTCCTCTTAATTCTTGCTTCTAAAGCATACGCAAGCAGAAATTTCAATGTACAATGATGTTTTTAAAAAAAGGGTCAAAATGTGCTCCACTCGGGCTGAAAACGCTTGTTTGGAACATTTCCTTAATGTTGACTATAAATCATAAACTAAGCATTTTTCAGCTGAAATAATGAATGTAGTCCTCTTAATTCTTTCTTCTAAAGCATACGCAAGCAGAAATTTCAATGTACAATGATGTTTTTAAAAAAACAGTCAAAATGTGCTCCACTCGGGCTGAAAACGCTTGTTTGGGACATGACATTAATGTTGACTATAAATCATAAACTAAGCATTTTTCAGCTGAAATAATGAATGTAGTCCTCTTAATTCTTGCTTCTAAAGCATACGCAAGCAGAAATTTCAATGTACAATGATGTTTTTAAAAAAACAGTCAAAATGTGCTCCACTCGGGCTGAAAACGCTGTTGGGGACATTTCATTAATGTTGACTATAAATCATAAACTAAGCATTTTTCAGCTGAAATAATGAATGTAGTCCTCTTAATTCTTGCTTCTAAAGCATACGCAAGCAGAAATTTCAATGTACAATGATGTTTTTAAAAAAACAGTCAAAATGTGCTCCACTCGGGCTGAAAACGCTGTTGGGGACATTTCATTAATGTTGACTATAAATCATAAACTAAGCATTTTTCAGCTGAAATAATGAATGTAGTCCTCTTAATTCTTGCTTCTAAAGCATACGCAAGCAGAAATTTCAATGTACAATGATGTTTTTCAAAAAACAGTCAAAATGTGCTCCACTCGGGCTGAAAACGCTTGTTTGGGACATTAGATTAATGTTGACTATAAATCATAAACTAAGCATTTTTCAGCTGAAATAATGAATGTAGTCCTCTTAATTCTTGCTTCTAAAGCATACGCAAACAGAAATTTCAATGTACAATGATGTTTTTAAAAAAACGGTCAAAATGTGCTCCACTCGGGCTGAAAACGCTTGTTCGGAACATTTCCTTAATGTTGACTATAAATCATAAACTAAGCATTTTTCAGCTGAAATAATGAATGTAGTCCTCTTAATTCTTGCTTCTAAAGCATACGCAAGCAGAAATTTCAATGTACAATGATGTTTTTAAAAAAAACAGTCAAAATGCGCTCCACTCGGGCTGAAAACGCTGTTGGGGACATTTCATTAATGTTGACTATAAATCATAAACTAAGCATTTTTCAGCTGAAATAATGAATGTAGTCCTCTTAATTCTTGCTTCTAAAGCATACGCAAGCAGAAATTTCAATGTACAATGATGTTTTTAAAAAAAACAGTCAAAATGCGCTCCACTCGGGCTGAAAACGCTGTTGGGGACATTTCATTAATGTTGACTACAAATCAAAAACTAAGCATTTTTCAGCTGAAATAATGAATGTAGTCCTCTTAATTCTTGCTTCTAAAGCATACGCAAGCAGAAATTTCAATGTACAATGATGTTTTTAAAAAAAACAGTCAAAATGTGCTCCACTCGGGCTGAAAACGCTGTTGGGGACATTTCATTAATGTTGACTACAAATCAAAAACTAAGCATTTTTCAGCTGAAATAATGAATGTAGTCCTCTTAATTCTTGCTTCTAAAGCATTCGCAAGCAGAAATTTCAATGTACAATGATGTTTTTAAAAAAACAGTCAAAATGTGCTCCACTCGGGCTGAAAACGCTGTTGGGGACATTTCATTAATGTTGACTATAAATCATAAACTAAGCATTTTTCAGCTGAAATAATGAATGTAGTCCTCTTAATTCTTGCTTCTAAAGCATACGCAAGCAGAAATTTCAATGTACAATGATGTTTTTAAAAAAACAGTCAAAATGTGCTCCACTCGGGCTGAAAACGCTTGTTCGGAACATTTCCTTAATGTTGACTATAAATCATAAACTAAGCATTTTTCAGCTGAAATAATGAATGTAGTCCTCTTAATTCTTGCTTCTAAAGCATACGCAAGCAGAAATTTCAATGTACAATGATGTTTTTAAAAAAAACAGTCAAAATGCGCTCCACTCGGGCTGAAAACGCTGTTGGGGACATTTCATTAATGTTGACTATAAATCATAAACTAAGCATTTTTCAGCTGAAATAATGAATGTAGTCCTCTTAATTCTTGCTTCTAAAGCATACGCAAGCAGAAATTTCAATGTACAATGATGTTTTTAAAAAAACGGTCAAAATGTGCTCCACTCGGGCTGAAAACGCTTGTTCGGAACATTTCCTTAATGTTGACTATAAATCATAAACTAAGCATTTTTCAGCTGAAATAATGAATGTAGTCCTCTTAATTCTTGCTTCTAAAGCATACGCAAGCAGAAATTTCAATGTACAATGATGTTTTTAAAAAAAACAGTCAAAATGTGCTCCACTCGGGCTGAAAACGCTGTTGGGGACATTTCATTAATGTTGACTACAAATCAAAAACTAAGCATTTTTCAGCTGAAATAATGAATGTAGTCCTCTTAATTCTTGCTTCTAAAGCATTCGCAAGCAGAAATTTCAATGTACAATGATGTTTTTAAAAAAACAGTCAAAATGTGCTCCACTCGGGCTGAAAACGCTGTTGGGGACATTTCATTAATGTTGACTATAAATCATAAACTAAGCATTTTTCAGCTGAAATAATGAATGTAGTCCTCTTAATTCTTGCTTCTAAAGCATACGCAAGCAGAAATTTCAATGTACAATGATGTTTTTAAAAAAACGGTCAAAATGTGCTCCACTCGGGCTGAAAACGCTTGTTTGGGACATTACATTAATGTTGACTATAAATCATAAACTAAGCATTTTTCAGCTGAAATAATGAATGTAGTCCTCTTAATTCTTGCTTCTAAAGCATACGCAAACAGAAATTTCAATGTACAATGATGTTTTTTAAAAAACGGTCAAAATGTGCTCCACTCGGGCTGAAAACGCTTGTTCGGAACATTTCCTTAATGTTGACTATAAATCATAAACTAAGCATTTTTCAGCTGAAATAATGAATGTAGTCCTCTTAATTCTTGCTTCTAAAGCATACGCAAGCAGAAATTTCAATGTACAATGATGTTTTTAAAAAAAACAGTCAAAATGCGCTCCACTCGGGCTGAAAACGCTGTTGGGGACATTTCATTAATGTTGACTATAAATCATAAACTAAGCATTTTTCAGCTGAAATAATGAATGTAGTCCTCTTAATTCTTGCTTCTAAAGCATACGCAAGCAGAAATTTCAATGTACAATGATGTTTTTAAAAAAACGGTCAAAATGTGCTCCACTCGGGCTGAAAACGCTTGTTCGGAACATTTCCTTAATGTTGACTATAAATCATAAACTAAGCATTTTTCAGCTGAAATAATGAATGTAGTCCTCTTAATTCTTGCTTCTAAAGCATACGCAAGCAGAAATTTCAATGTACAATGATGTTTTTAAAAAAAACAGTCAAAATGTGCTCCACTCGGGCTGAAAACGCTGTTGGGGACATTTCATTAATGTTGACTACAAATCAAAAACTAAGCATTTTTCAGCTGAAATAATGAATGTAGTCCTCTTAATTCTTGCTTCTAAAGCATTCGCAAGCAGAAATTTCAATGTACAATGATGTTTTTAAAAAAACAGTCAAAATGTGCTCCACTCGGGCTGAAAACGCTGTTGGGGACATTTCATTAATGTTGACTATAAATCATAAACTAAGCATTTTTCAGCTGAAATAATGAATGTAGTCCTCTTAATTCTTGCTTCTAAAGCATACGCAAGCAGAAATTTCAATGTACAATGATGTTTTTAAAAAAACGGTCAAAATGTGCTCCACTCGGGCTGAAAACGCTTGTTTGGGACATTACATTAATGTTGACTATAAATCATAAACTAAGCATTTTTCAGCTGAAATAATGAATGTAGTCCTCTTAATTCTTGCTTCTAAAGCATACGCAAACAGAAATTTCAATGTACAATGATGTTTTTTAAAAAACGGTCAAAATGTGCTCCACTCGGGCTGAAAACGCTTGTTCGGAACATTTCCTTAATGTTGACTATAAATCATAAACTAAGCATTTTTCAGCTGAAATAATGAATGTAGTCCTCTTAATTCTTGCTTCTAAAGCATACGCAAGCAGAAATTTCAATGTACAATGATGTTTTTAAAAAAAACAGTCAAAATGCGCTCCACTCGGGCTGAAAACGCTGTTGGGGACATTTCATTAATGTTGACTACAAATCAAAAACTAAGCATTTTTCAGCTGAAATAATGAATGTAGTCCTCTTAATTCTTGCTTCTAAAGCATACGCAAGCAGAAATTTCAATGTACAATGATGTTTTTAAAAAAAGGGTCAAAATGTGCTCCACTCGGGCTGAAAACGCTTGTTTGGAACATTTCATTAATGTTGACTATAAATCATAAACTAAGCATTTTTCAGCTGAAATAATGAATGTAGTCCTCTTAATTCTTGCTTCTAAAGCATACGCAAGCAGAAATTTCAATGTACAATGATGTTTTTAAAAAAACAGTCAAAATGTGCTCCACTCGGGCTGAAAACGCTTGTTTGGGACATGACATTAATGTTGACTATAAATCATAAACTAAGCATTTTTCAGCTGAAATAATGAATGTAGTCCTCTTAATTCTTGCTTCAAAGCATACGCAAGCAGAAATTTCAATGTACAATGATGTTTTTAAAAAAACAGTCAAAATGTGCTCCACTCGGGCTGAAAACGCTTGTTTGGGACATTACATTAATGTTGACTATAAATCATAAACTAAGCATTTTTCAGCTGAAATAATGAATGTAGTCCTCTTAATTCTTGCTTCTAAAGCATACGCAAAAAGAAATTTCAATGTACAATGATGTTTTTTAAAAAACGGTCAAAATGTGCTCCACTCGGGCTGAAAACGCTTGTTCGGAACATTTCCTTAATGTTGACTATAAATCATAAACTAAGCATTTTTCAGCTGAAATAATGAATGTAGTCCTCTTAATTCTTGCTTCTAAAGCATACGCAAGCAGAAATTTCAATGTACAATGATGTTTTTAAAAAAAACAGTCAAAATGCGCTCCACTCGGGCTGAAAACGCTGTTGGGGACATTTCATTAATGTTGACTACAAATCAAAAACTAAGCATTTTTCAGCTGAAATAATGAATGTAGTCCTCTTAATTCTTGCTTCTAAAGCATACGCAAGCAGAAATTTCAATGTACAATGATGTTTTTAAAAAAAGGGTCAAAATGTGCTCCACTCGGGCTGAAAACGCTTGTTTGGAACATTTCATTAATGTTGACTATAAATCATAAACTAAGCATTTTTCAGCTGAAATAATGAATGTAGTCCTCTTAATTCTTGCTTCTAAAGCATACGCAAGCAGAAATTTCAATGTACAATGATGTTTTTAAAAAAACAGTCAAAATGTGCTCCACTCGGGCTGAAAACGCTTGTTTGGGACATGACATTAATGTTGACTATAAATCATAAACTAAGCATTTTTCAGCTGAAATAATGAATGTAGTCCTCTTAATTCTTGCTTCTAAAGCATACGCAAGCAGAAATTTCAATGTACAATGATGTTTTTAAAAAAAGGGTCAAAATGTGCTCCACTCGGGCTGAAAACGCTTGTTTGGAACATTTCATTAATGTTGACTATAAATCATAAACTAAGCATTTTTCAGCTGAAATAATGAATGTAGTCCTCTTAATTCTTTCTTCTAAAGCATACGCAAGCAGAAATTTCAATGTACAATGATGTTTTTAAAAAAACAGTCAAAATGTGCTCCACTCGGGCTGAAAACGCTTGTTTGGGACATGACATTAATGTTGACTATAAATCATAAACTAAGCATTTTTCAGCTGAAATAATGAATGTAGTCCTCTTAATTCTTGCTTCTAAAGCATACGCAAGCAGAAATTTCAATGTACAATGATGTTTTTAAAAAAAAGGGTCAAAATGTGCTCCACTCGGGCTGAAAACGCTTGTTTGGAACATTTCCTTAATGTTGACTATAAATCATAAACTAAGCATTTTTCAGCTGAAATAATGAATGTAGTCCTCTTAATTCTTGCTTCTAAAGCATTCGCAAGCAGAAATTTCAATGTACAATGATGTTTTTAAAAAAACAGTCAAAATGCGCTCCACTCGGGCTGAAAACGCTGTTGGGGACATTTCATTAATGTTGACTACAAATCAAAAACTAAGCATTTTTCAGCTGAAATAATGAATGTAGTCCTCTTAATTCTTGCTTCTAAAGCATACGCAAGCAGAAATTTCAATGTACAATGATGTTTTTAAAAAAAGGGTCAAAATGTGCTCCACTCGGGCTGAAAACGCTTGTTTGGAACATTTCATTAATGTTGACTATAAATCATAAACTAAGCATTTTTCAGCTGAAATAATGAATGTAGTCCTCTTAATTCTTGCTTCTAAAGCATACGCAAGCAGAAATTTCAATGTACAATGATGTTTTTAAAAAAACAGTCAAAATGTGCTCCACTCGGGCTGAAAACGCTTGTTTGGGACATGACATTAATGTTGACTATAAATCATAAACTAAGCATTTTTCAGCTGAAATAATGAATGTAGTCCTCTTAATTCTTGCTTCTAAAGCATACGCAAGCAGAAATTTCAATGTACAATGATGTTTTTAAAAAAACAGTCAAAATGTGCTCCACTCGGGCTGAAAACGCTTGTTTGGGACATTACATTAATGTTGACTATAAATCATAAACTAAGCATTTTTCAGCTGAAATAATGAATGTAGTCCTCTTAATTCTTGCTTCTAAAGCATACGCAAAAAGAAATTTCAATGTACAATGATGTTTTTTAAAAAACGGTCAAAATGTGCTCCACTCGGGCTGAAAACGCTTGTTCGGAACATTTCCTTAATGTTGACTATAAATCATAAACTAAGCATTTTTCAGCTGAAATAATGAATGTAGTCCTCTTAATTCTTGCTTCTAAAGCATACGCAAGCAGAAATTTCAATGTACAATGATGTTTTTAAAAAAAACAGTCAAAATGCGCTCCACTCGGGCTGAAAACGCTGTTGGGGACATTTCATTAATGTTGACTACAAATCAAAAACTAAGCATTTTTCAGCTGAAATAATGAATGTAGTCCTCTTAATTCTTGCTTCTAAAGCATACGCAAGCAGAAATTTCAATGTACAATGATGTTTTTAAAAAAAGGGTCAAAATGTGCTCCACTCGGGCTGAAAACGCTTGTTTGGAACATTTCATTAATGTTGACTATAAATCATAAACTAAGCATTTTTCAGCTGAAATAATGAATGTAGTCCTCTTAATTCTTGCTTCTAAAGCATACGCAAGCAGAAATTTCAATGTACAATGATGTTTTTAAAAAAACAGTCAAAATGTGCTCCACTCGGGCTGAAAACGCTTGTTTGGGACATGACATTAATGTTGACTATAAATCATAAACTAAGCATTTTTCAGCTGAAATAATGAATGTAGTCCTCTTAATTCTTGCTTCTAAAGCATACGCAAGCAGAAATTTCAATGTACAATGATGTTTTTAAAAAAAGGGTCAAAATGTGCTCCACTCGGGCTGAAAACGCTTGTTTGGAACATTTCCTTAATGTTGACTATAAATCATAAACTAAGCATTTTTCAGCTGAAATAATGAATGTAGTCCTCTTAATTCTTGCTTCTAAAGCATACGCAAGCAGAAATTTCAATGTACAATGATGTTTTTAAAAAAACAGTCAAAATGTGCTCCACTCGGGCTGAAAACGCTTGTTTGGGACATGACATTAATGTTGACTATAAATCATAAACTAAGCATTTTTCAGCTGAAATAATGAATGTAGTCCTCTTAATTCTTGCTTCTAAAGCATACGCAAGCAGAAATTTCAATGTACAATGATGTTTTTAAAAAAACAGTCAAAATGTGCTCCACTCGGGCTGAAAACGCTGTTGGGGACATTTCATTAATGTTGACTATAAATCATAAACTAAGCATTTTTCAGCTGAAATAATGAATGTAGTCCTCTTAATTCTTGCTTCTAAAGCATACGCAAGCAGAAATTTCAATGTACAATGATGTTTTTAAAAAAACAGTCAAAATGTGCTCCACTCGGGCTGAAAACGCTGTTGGGGACATTTCATTAATGTTGACTATAAATCATAAACTAAGCATTTTTCAGCTGAAATAATGAATGTAGTCCTCTTAATTCTTGCTTCTAAAGCATACGCAAGCAGAAATTTCAATGTACAATGATGTTTTTAAAAAAACGGTCAAAATGTGCTCCACTCGGGCTGAAAACGCTTGTTTGGGACATTACATTAATGTTGACTATAAATCATAAACTAAGCATTTTTCAGCTGAAATAATGAATGTAGTCCTCTTAATTCTTGCTTCTAAAGCATACGCAAACAGAAATTTCAATGTACAATGATGTTTTTTAAAAAACGGTCAAAATGTGCTCCACTCGGGCTGAAAACGCTTGTTCGGAACATTTCCTTAATGTTGACTATAAATCATAAACTAAGCATTTTTCAGCTGAAATAATGAATGTAGTCCTCTTAATTCTTGCTTCTAAAGCATACGCAAGCAGAAATTTCAATGTACAATGATGTTTTTAAAAAAAACAGTCAAAATGCGCTCCACTCGGGCTGAAAACGCTGTTGGGGACATTTCATTAATGTTGACTACAAATCAAAAACTAAGCATTTTTCAGCTGAAATAATGAATGTAGTCCTCTTAATTCTTGCTTCTAAAGCATACGCAAGCAGAAATTTCAATGTACAATGATGTTTTTAAAAAAAGGGTCAAAATGTGCTCCACTCGGGCTGAAAACGCTTGTTTGGAACATTTCATTAATGTTGACTATAAATCATAAACTAAGCATTTTTCAGCTGAAATAATGAATGTAGTCCTCTTAATTCTTGCTTCTAAAGCATACGCAAGCAGAAATTTCAATGTACAATGATGTTTTTAAAAAAACAGTCAAAATGTGCTCCACTCGGGCTGAAAACGCTTGTTTGGGACATGACATTAATGTTGACTATAAATCATAAACTAAGCATTTTTCAGCTGAAATAATGAATGTAGTCCTCTTAATTCTTGCTTCTAAAGCATACGCAAGCAGAAATTTCAATGTACAATGATGTTTTTAAAAAAAGGGTCAAAATGTGCTCCACTCGGGCTGAAAACGCTTGTTTGGAACATTTCATTAATGTTGACTATAAATCATAAACTAAGCATTTTTCAGCTGAAATAATGAATGTAGTCCTCTTAATTCTTTCTTCTAAAGCATACGCAAGCAGAAATTTCAATGTACAATGATGTTTTTAAAAAAACAGTCAAAATGTGCTCCACTCGGGCTGAAAACGCTTGTTTGGGACATGACATTAATGTTGACTATAAATCATAAACTAAGCATTTTTCAGCTGAAATAATGAATGTAGTCCTCTTAATTCTTGCTTCTAAAGCATACGCAAGCAGAAATTTCAATGTACAATGATGTTTTTAAAAAAAAGGGTCAAAATGTGCTCCACTCGGGCTGAAAACGCTTGTTTGGAACATTTCCTTAATGTTGACTATAAATCATAAACTAAGCATTTTTCAGCTGAAATAATGAATGTAGTCCTCTTAATTCTTGCTTCTAAAGCATTCGCAAGCAGAAATTTCAATGTACAATGATGTTTTTAAAAAAACAGTCAAAATGCGCTCCACTCGGGCTGAAAACGCTGTTGGGGACATTTCATTAATGTTGACTACAAATCAAAAACTAAGCATTTTTCAGCTGAAATAATGAATGTAGTCCTCTTAATTCTTGCTTCTAAAGCATACGCAAGCAGAAATTTCAATGTACAATGATGTTTTTAAAAAAAGGGTCAAAATGTGCTCCACTCGGGCTGAAAACGCTTGTTTGGAACATTTCATTAATGTTGACTATAAATCATAAACTAAGCATTTTTCAGCTGAAATAATGAATGTAGTCCTCTTAATTCTTGCTTCTAAAGCATACGCAAGCAGAAATTTCAATGTACAATGATGTTTTTAAAAAAACAGTCAAAATGTGCTCCACTCGGGCTGAAAACGCTTGTTTGGGACATGACATTAATGTTGACTATAAATCATAAACTAAGCATTTTTCAGCTGAAATAATGAATGTAGTCCTCTTAATTCTTGCTTCTAAAGCATACGCAAGCAGAAATTTCAATGTACAATGATGTTTTTAAAAAAACAGTCAAAATGTGCTCCACTCGGGCTGAAAACGCTTGTTTGGGACATTACATTAATGTTGACTATAAATCATAAACTAAGCATTTTTCAGCTGAAATAATGAATGTAGTCCTCTTAATTCTTGCTTCTAAAGCATACGCAAGCAGAAATTTCAATGTACAATGATGTTTTTAAAAAAAACAGTCAAAATGCGCTCCACTCGGGCTGAAAACGCTGTTGGGGACATTTCATTAATGTTGACTACAAATCAAAAACTAAGCATTTTTCAGCTGAAATAATGAATGTAGTCCTCTTAATTCTTGCTTCTAAAGCATACGCAAGCAGAAATTTCAATGTACAATGATGTTTTTAAAAAAAGGGTCAAAATGTGCTCCACTCGGGCTGAAAACGCTTGTTTGGAACATTTCATTAATGTTGACTATAAATCATAAACTAAGCATTTTTCAGCTGAAATAATGAATGTAGTCCTCTTAATTCTTGCTTCTAAAGCATACGCAAGCAGAAATTTCAATGTACAATGATGTTTTTAAAAAAACAGTCAAAATGTGCTCCACTCGGGCTGAAAACGCTTGTTTGGGACATGACATTAATGTTGACTATAAATCATAAACTAAGCATTTTTCAGCTGAAATAATGAATGTAGTCCTCTTAATTCTTGCTTCTAAAGCATACGCAAGCAGAAATTTCAATGTACAATGATGTTTTTAAAAAAAGGGTCAAAATGTGCTCCACTCGGGCTGAAAACGCTTGTTTGGAACATTTCCTTAATGTTGACTATAAATCATAAACTAAGCATTTTTCAGCTGAAATAATGAATGTAGTCCTCTTAATTCTTGCTTCTAAAGCATACGCAAGCAGAAATTTCAATGTACAATGATGTTTTTAAAAAAACAGTCAAAATGTGCTCCACTCGGGCTGAAAACGCTTGTTTGGGACATGACATTAATGTTGACTATAAATCATAAACTAAGCATTTTTCAGCTGAAATAATGAATGTAGTCCTCTTAATTCTTGCTTCTAAAGCATACGCAAGCAGAAATTTCAATGTACAATGATGTTTTTAAAAAAACAGTCAAAATGTGCTCCACTCGGGCTGAAAACGCTGTTGGGGACATTTCATTAATGTTGACTATAAATCATAAACTAAGCATTTTTCAGCTGAAATAATGAATGTAGTCCTCTTAATTCTTGCTTCTAAAGCATACGCAAGCAGAAATTTCAATGTACAATGATGTTTTTAAAAAAACAGTCAAAATGTGCTCCACTCGGGCTGAAAACGCTGTTGGGGACATTTCATTAATGTTGACTATAAATCATAAACTAAGCATTTTTCAGCTGAAATAATGAATGTAGTCCTCTTAATTCTTGCTTCTAAAGCATACGCAAGCAGAAATTTCAATGTACAATGATGTTTTTAAAAAAACAGTCAAAATGTGCTCCACTCGGGCTGAAAACGCTTGTTTGGGACATTACATTAATGTTGACTATAAATCATAAACTAAGCATTTTTCAGCTGAAATAATGAATGTAGTCCTCTTAATTCTTGCTTCTAAAGCATACGCAAACAGAAATTTCAATGTACAATGATGTTTTTAAAAAAACGGTCAAAATGTGCTCCACTCGGGCTGAAAACGCTTGTTCGGAACATTTCCTTAATGTTGACTATAAATCATAAACTAAGCATTTTTCAGCTGAAATAATGAATGTAGTCCTCTTAATTCTTGCTTCTAAAGCATACGCAAGCAGAAATTTCAATGTACAATGATGTTTTTAAAAAAAACAGTCAAAATGCGCTCCACTCGGGCTGAAAACGCTGTTGGGGACATTTCATTAATGTTGACTATAAATCATAAACTAAGCATTTTTCAGCTGAAATAATGAATGTAGTCCTCTTAATTCTTGCTTCTAAAGCATACGCAAGCAGAAATTTCAATGTACAATGATGTTTTTAAAAAAAACAGTCAAAATGCGCTCCACTCGGGCTGAAAACGCTGTTGGGGACATTTCATTAATGTTGACTACAAATCAAAAACTAAGCATTTTTCAGCTGAAATAATGAATGTAGTCCTCTTAATTCTTGCTTCTAAAGCATACGCAAGCAGAAATTTCAATGTACAATGATGTTTTTAAAAAAAACAGTCAAAATGTGTTCCACTCGGGCTGAAAACGCTGTTGGGGACATTTCATTAATGTTGACTACAAATAAAAAACTAAGCATTTTTCAGCTGAAATAATGAATGTAGTCCTCTTAATTCTTGCTTCTAAAGCATTCGCAAGCAGAAATTTCAATGTACAATGATGTTTTTAAAAAAACAGTCAAAATGTGCTCCACTCGGGCTGAAAACGCTGTTGGGGACATTTCATTAATGTTGACTATAAATCATAAACTAAGCATTTTTCAGCTGAAATAATGAATGTAGTCCTCTTAATTCTTGCTTCTAAAGCATACGCAAGCAGAAATTTCAATGTACAATGATGTTTTTAAAAAAACAGTCAAAATGTGCTCCACTCGGGCTGAAAACGCTTGTTTGGGACATGACATTAATGTTGACTATAAATCATAAACTAAGCATTTTTCAGCTGAAATAATGAATGTAGTCCTCTTAATTCTTGCTTCTAAAGCATACGCAAGCAGAAATTTCAATGTACAATGATGTTTTTAAAAAAACGGTCAAAATGTGCTCCACTCGGGCTGAAAACGCTTGTTCGGAACATTTCCTTAATGTTGACTATAAATCATAAACTAAGCATTTTTCAGCTGAAATAATGAATGTAGTCCTCTTAATTCTTGCTTCTAAAGCATACGCAAGCAGAAATTTCAATGTACAATGATGTTTTTAAAAAAAACAGTCAAAATGCGCTCCACTCGGGCTGAAAACGCTGTTGGGGACATTTCATTAATGTTGACTATAAATCATAAACTAAGCATTTTTCAGCTGAAATAATGAATGTAGTCCTCTTAATTCTTGCTTCTAAAGCATACGCAAGCAGAAATTTCAATGTACAATGATGTTTTTAAAAAAACGGTCAAAATGTGCTCCACTCGGGCTGAAAACGCTTGTTCGGAACATTTCCTTAATGTTGACTATAAATCATAAACTAAGCATTTTTCAGCTGAAATAATGAATGTAGTCCTCTTAATTCTTGCTTCTAAAGCATACGCAAGCAGAAATTTCAATGTACAATGATGTTTTTAAAAAAAACAGTCAAAATGTGCTCCACTCGGGCTGAAAACGCTGTTGGGGACATTTCATTAATGTTGACTACAAATCAAAAACTAAGCATTTTTCAGCTGAAATAATGAATGTAGTCCTCTTAATTCTTGCTTCTAAAGCATTCGCAAGCAGAAATTTCAATGTACAATGATGTTTTTAAAAAAACAGTCAAAATGTGCTCCACTCGGGCTGAAAACGCTGTTGGGGACATTTCATTAATGTTGACTATAAATCATAAACTAAGCATTTTTCAGCTGAAATAATGAATGTAGTCCTCTTAATTCTTGCTTCTAAAGCATACGCAAGCAGAAATTTCAATGTACAATGATGTTTTTAAAAAAACGGTCAAAATGTGCTCCACTCGGGCTGAAAACGCTTGTTTGGGACATTACATTAATGTTGACTATAAATCATAAACTAAGCATTTTTCAGCTGAAATAATGAATGTAGTCCTCTTAATTCTTGCTTCTAAAGCATACGCAAACAGAAATTTCAATGTACAATGATGTTTTTTAAAAAACGGTCAAAATGTGCTCCACTCGGGCTGAAAACGCTTGTTCGGAACATTTCCTTAATGTTGACTATAAATCATAAACTAAGCATT